>NC_056735.1:831721563-831781563 GCF_019279795.1 Protopterus annectens
ATTTTCATGTAATACTGAAAGAATTATATATGCATTAAAATGCCCTTGTAATATGTTTTATGTAGGGGAAAGTAAAAGGGCTTTTAAAACTCGGCTTCAGGAACATTTGAGAGACATAAAACATGAAAGAATGGATAGTCCTGTTGCTGTACATTTTAAAGAGTTTCATAACAGTGATTCTAAAGATTTGTTAGCTACAGTTTTAGAAAGTTTAAGTATGAATATATGTGAAGAAAAAGTAAAATCTATATTATTGTATAAAGAAACAGTTTTTATACTGAAATATGATACTATGACACCTAGAGGTATGAATTTAGAATGCAACTGGAAAGTTTTTTTATAATTAATTGTATAATTATATTATTGATAATTGTATAATTGAATTATTTTATTGGTGGATATATAAAAGATGTCTGAATGTTAGTTGAGTGTATTCCCCTGGAAGGCGAAGGCCGAGGCGCTAGGGACTGCAACTTGTGTGCAATAAACTACTGATACTGGATCCTTTGTCATTGTTTTTGGATTATATTTGCTTTCTCTAACAGTGGTTTTTCATTGGTTCTACATGTCGAGTGATCCAGCTTTGAATGTGCCTAGGATTTTTAGGAAAGAATTTCTGGATAAAAACCAGACAACTATGGAACAGTTTACTACTGCGGTGAATGAAGGAGACAATGTTCGTAATACACAGGAACAGCATATTACGTTCTGGCAGAAATTTCTACAGAAGGAAGAGTTAAGACGAACTGGTAATCCCTTTTCAAATATTGGTCAGAGTACTAATAACTTTTTGCCTGCTGAAATGAGAGAGACATTCAACAAATTAGATAAATTAATGTCAAAAGAATTAGCGGTACATCTAAATTGTTTAAGTCTACAAAGATATATTGAATTAGACATTACACCTAGGGGCTTGCGAGTTCTTAAAAATCCAACAACTCCGTTTGATTTAGTAGATGAAGTTGATAAAGTCTTTCAAAAAAGATGGGTAGAAGCTGCCCACCGTTGCTCTATTGAGTGGGTGACTATTTTAATAGAGCGTGATAAAATTAAACAAGAGAGACTTAAAACTGATATCAGTAATGTCTGTAAAACCTTATCAGACATGGCTGGTCTGTCACGAATGGAACTTTGTCTAAAAGATATACAAAACAAATTAATAGACATGGAAAAAGAGTTGTTGAATGTGAAAAAATACAAATTAAATCGTGACATCAAAGATTATGCAGGAGGCTCGGCTTTCTGTCGCCCAATCAACAACAAGAAGCGACGTCGGAACGTTAGGTTTGCAGACGAGGGAAGGCGTACAGAAGATGGTGGGCGTAATACTTTTTCTGTTGTTTCTACAGATTGGGACAGTGAAGCCGGAGAAGGTAACAATGACTATCCTGTGTTACCGCCGGCTCAAAATCCACAACAATTTCAAAACTCCTTTCGGAGGAACAAACGTCCAGAATATGATAATAGAGAGGAATTTAGAGGAAGTTCCTTTAATGCGGAGAATGGACAGAGACAATATTCAGAAGCTTCAGGAGCGGCACAGAGGTATAAACGCTTTAGAAGAAACTAATTTCTTAGAAAATGTTTCAAAAAAATGTGATAATGATGTACATAGTTATGTTATAAATTTAAGTGGCAATTCATTTGATGAAGTTACTATTTCTGCCCTTAACCATGGTTTAAAATACATACCTACGGTATTGCCTAGGTTACATTTTTTAAAGCGTGATTTTTTCCGCTTTATACGCAAATTGAATTTGATGTGTTTTTTTGGAAATAACAAGAATAATTCTTTAAATGTATCTATTGAGAAAGATTTAAGTATTGAAGAAGATTCTGATGACAGTTTTTATTCCTGTATGTCTGATAATGAGAATTGTATAGAAAATAATGCATATTGTCGATTAGATACAAGTAAGGTGAAGGTAAAAAGTACTTTTATGCCTTCTTTTCAGCATGAAGGTATTAAAAATTTCTCAGCTATGATTGATTTTGCATCTGAGACTATTTATAATGAGTTTAATGTGAAACGAAATAACATTAAATATAATATGACTAAAAAGCAATGGCAAGCAATTAAAGAACTAGCAGCCAATAAACAAATAATAGTGAAACCTGCTGACAAAGGAAATAAAATTGTGTTGATGCATCATACACAATATGCTAAGATGTGTTGGGAACACCTGAATGATACAACGACATATGAGAAATGTGATATGATACATTATGAGGAGGCTGTAAAAAAATTTGAAGATTTATGTAACAAAGGATATAGGTTAGGGTATTTTGTTAAAGATGATATAACTAGGAAATTTTCATCAAAAGGATGTGAGGTAGCAAAATTTTACTGCCTTCCAAAAATACATAAAGATTTGTATCAACCTCCAGGCCCTATTGTTTCAGGCATGTAATTATTTTACATAATATGGGTCTGTTTCTGCACAGTTTTTTATATCCTTTTGTGATTAAACAGCCTTCATATATAAAAGACAGCTTTGATTTTTTAACAAAAATATTACCCTCAAGATGGACAAGGGATATGTACTGGTTTACAGCAGAAGTTAAAAGTTTATACACAAGTATAGAACATAGATATGGATTGAGAGCTGTTGGGAAACTGTTAGGAGATAGCCCTTTGACAGCATATATTGTAGAACTTATAGAATTTTGTCTGAAGAATAATTACTTCAGTTTTGATGGTCAATTATTTCACCAACTAAAGGGTACTGCTATGGGGGCGGGGTTTGCGCCCATGTATGCTAATATTATGATGAATCTCTTTGAAATAGAATTTTTATATAGGACAGAGTTTTATATAAAGAATGTTGTTAGTTATTATCGTTATATAGACGATTTAATTTTTATTTGTAAGGGCGGAGAACAAGAGGCCCATGAATTTATGAATGATATACAAAAAAATGAATTTGGTCTGAAATTTGATAGCTTCAAGTTGGTAACAAAGTGAACTTTCTGGATATAACTTTAGAGGGTGGACCAAATGGAAATATTATAACTAAAATTTTTCTGAAATTTGAAAATGAATTACATTTGTTGGATGGAAGTAGTTGTCATCCACCTCATTTAATAAGTGCATTGCCATATGGTGAATTTATGAGAATTAAGAGGCTGAATAATGGTAATGATGAAATTAATAAGGAATTAGAAAAAATAGCATGCTTGTATATTAAAAGAGGGTATGATGCTCAAGAAATAGAGTTATTATTAAAGAAAATGAAGGAAACCAATGAAGTAAGAAATAGAATACAACAAAGGTATGACAATAAAATATTTGTAGATACATGTAAAGATGAATTAACAAAAATATATATGGTGATAACCTATGATTTGTTATCTTCAGAAATTAGTGATATGATAAAATATTATTGGACTTCATTGTTTAAATATAAGAATTTAGCATCAATCTTTCCAAAAAAAGTAAGTTTTTCCTATAAGAGGGGGAGAAATCTAAAGGATATGTTAGTTCATGCAACTTTTCTACTCCACAGATGTATTTAAATGCACATATAGATGTTAACTTATGTGGTACATATCCATGTAACAAATGTATTTCTTGTAAACATGTTGATAGAACATTTGATTGTATTAATAATAAGACATTTCATCCTAAGGGACAATTTTCATGTAATACTGAAAGAATTATATATGCATTAAAATGCCCTTGTAATATGTTTTATGTAGGGGAAAGTAAAAGGGCTTTTAAAACTCGGCTTCAGGAACATTTGAGAGACATAAAACATGAAAGAATGGATAGTCCTGTTGCTGTACATTTTAAAGAGTTTCATAACAGTGATTCTAAAGATTTGTTAGCTACAGTTTTAGAAAGTTTAAGTATGAATATATGTGAAGAAAAAGTAAAATCTATATTATTGTATAAAGAAACAGTTTTTATACTGAAATATGATACTATGACACCTAGAGGTATGAATTTAGAATGCAACTGGAAAGTTTTTTTATAATTAATTGTATAATTATATTATTGATAATTGTATAATTGAATTATTTTATTGGTGGATATATAAAAGATGTCTGAATGTTAGTTGATTGTATTCCCCTGGAAGGCGAAGGCCGAGGCGCTAGGGACTGCAACTTGTGTGCAATAAACTACTGATACTGGATCCATTGTCGTTGTTTTTGGATTATATTTGCTTTCTCTAACAGTGGTTTTTCATTGGTTCTACATGTCGAGTGATCCAGCTTTGAATGTGCCTAGGATTTTTAGGCAAGAATTTCTGGATAAAAACCAGACAACTATGGAACAGTTTACTACTGCGGTGAATGAAGGAGACAATGTTCGTAATACACAGGAACAGCATATCACGTTCTGGCAGAAATTTCTACAGAAGGAAGAGTTAAGACGAACTGGTAATCCCTTTTCAAATATTGGTCAGAGTACTAATAACTTTTTGCCTGCTGAAATGAGAGACATTCAACAAATTAGATAAATTAATGTCAAAAGAATTAGCGGTACATCTAAATTGTTTAAGTCTACAAAGATATATTGAATTAGACATTACACCTAGGGGCTTGCGAGCTCTTAAAAATCCAACAACTCCGTTTGACTTAGTAGATGAAGTTGATAAAGTCTTTCAAAAAAGATGGGTAGAAGCTGCCCACCGTTGCTCTATTGAGTGGGTGACTATTTTAATAGAGCGTGATAAAATTAAACAAGAGAGACTTAAAACTGATATCAGTAATGTCTGTAAAACCTTATCAGACATGGCTGGTCTGTCACGAATGGAACTTTGTCTAAAAGATATACAAAACAAATTAATAGACATGGAAAAAGAGTTGTTGAATGTGAAAAAATACAAATTAAATCGTGACATCAAAGATTATGCAGGAGGCTCGGCTTTCTGTCGCCCAATCAACAACAAGAAGCGACATCGGAACGTTAGGTTTGCAGACGAGGGAAGGCGTACAGAAGATGGCGGGCGTAATACTTTTTCTGATGTTTCTACAGATTGGGACAGTGAAGCCGGAGAAGGTAACAATGACTATCCTGTGTTACCGCCGGCTCAAAATCCACAACAATTTCAAAACTCCTTTCGGAGGAACAAACATCCAGAATATGATAATAGAGAGGAATTTAGAGGAAGTTCCTTTAATGCGGAGAATGGACAGAGACAATATTCAGAAGCTTCAGGAGCGGCACAGAGGTATAAACGCTTTAGAAGAAACTAATTTCTTAGAAAATGTTTCAAAAAAATGTGATAATGATGTACATAGTTATGTTATAAATTTAAGTGGCAATTCATTTGATGAAGTTACTATTTCTGCCCTTAACCATGGTTTAAAATACATACCTACGGTATTGCCTAGGTTACATTTTTTAAAGCGTGACATCTTCCGCTTTATACGTAAATTGAATTTGATGTGTTTTTTTGGAAATAACAAGAATAATTCTTTAAATGCATCTATTGAGAAAGATTTAAGTATTGAAGAAGATTCTGATGACAGTTTTTATTCCTGTATGTCTGATAATGAGAATTGTATAGAAAATAATGCATATTGTCGTTTAGATACAAGTAAGGTGAAGGTAAAAAGTACTTTTATGCCTTCTTTTCAGCATGAAGGTATTAAAAATTTCTCAGCTATGATTGATTTTGCATCTGAGACTATTTATAATGAGTTTAACGTGAAACGAAATAACATTAAATATAATATGACTAAAAAGCAATGGCAAGCAATTAAAGAACTAGCAGCCAATAAACAAATAATAGTGAAACCTGCTGACAAAGGAAATAAAATTGTGTTGATGCATCATACACAATATGCTAAGATGTGTTGGGAACACCTGAATGATACAACGACATATGAAAAATGTGACATGATACATTATGAGGAGGCTGTAAAAAAATTTGAAGATTTATGTAACAAAGGATATAGGTTAGGGTATTTTGTTAAAGATGATATAACTAGGAAATTTTCATCAAAAGGATGTGAGGTAGCAAAATTTTACTGCCTTCCAAAAATACATAAAGATTTGTATCAACCTCCAGGCCGCCCTATTGTTTCGGCATGTAATTATTTTACACGCAATATGGGTCTGTTTCTGCACAGTTTTTTATATCCTTTTGTGATTAAACAGCCTTCATATATAAAAGACAGCTTTGATTTTTTAACAAAAATATTACCCTCAAGATGGACAAGGGATATGTACTGGTTTACAGCAGACGTTAAAAGTTTATACACAAGTATAGAACATATATATGGATTGAGAGCTGTTGGGAAACTGTTAGGAGATAGCCCTTTGACAGCATATATTGTAGAACTTATAGAATTTTGTCTGAAGAATAATTACTTCAGTTTTGATGGTCAATTATTTCACCAACTAAAGGGTACTGCTATGGGGGCGGGGTTTGCGCCCATGTATGCTAATATTATGATGAATCTCTTTGAAATAGAATTTTTATATAGGACAGAGTTTTATATAAAGAATGTTGTTAGTTATTATCGTTATATAGACGATTTAATTTTTATTTGTAAGGGCGGAGAACAAGAGGCCCATGAATTTATGAATGATATACAAAAAAATGAATTTGGTCTGAAATTTGATAGCTTCCAAGTTGGTAACAAAGTGAACTTTCTGGATATAACTTTAGAGGGTGGACCAAATGGAAATATTATAACTAAAATTTTTCGGAAATTTGAAAATGAATTACATTTGTTGGATGGAAGTAGTTGTCATCCACCTCATTTAATAAGTGCATTGCCATATGGTGAATTTATGAGAATTAAGAGGCTGAATAATGGTAATGATGAAATTAATAAGGAATTAGAAAAAATAGCATGCTTGTATATTAAAAGAGGGTATGATGCTCAAGAAATAGAGTTATTATTAAAGAAAATGAAGGAAACCAATGAAGTAAGAAATAGAATACAACAAAGGTATGACAATAAAATATTTGTAGATACATGTAAAGATGAATTAACAAAAATATATATGGTGATAACCTATGATTTGTTATCTTCAGAAATTAGTGATATGATAAAATATTATTGGACTTCATTGTTTAAATATAAGAATTTAGCATCAATCTTTCCAAAAAAAGTAAGTTTTTCCTATAAGAGGGGGAGAAATCTAAAGGATATGTTAGTTCATGCAACTTTTTCTACTCCACAGATGTATTTAAATGCACATATAGATGTTAACTTATGTGGTACATATCCATGTAACAAATGTATTTCTTGTAAACATGTTGATAGAACATTTGATTGTATTAATAATAAGAGATTTCATCCTAAGGGACAATTTTCATGTAATACTGAAAGAATTATATATGCATTAAAATGCCCTTGTAATATGTTTTATGTAGGGGAAAGTAAAAGGGCTTTTAAAACTCGGCTTCAGGAACATTTGAGAGACATAAAACATGAAAGAATGGATAGTCCTGTTGCTGTACATTTTAAAGAGTTTCATAACAGTGATTCTAAAGATTTGTTAGCTACAGTTTTAGAAAGTTTAAGTATGAATATATGTGAAGAAAAAGTAAAATCTATATTATTGTATAAAGAAACAGTTTTTATACTGAAATATGATACTATGACACCTAGAGGTATGAATTTAGAATGCAACTGGAAAGTTTTTTTATAATTAATTGTATAATTATATTATTGATAATTGTATAATTGAATTATTTTATTGGTGGATATATAAAAGATGTTTGAATGTTAGTTGAGTGTATTCCCCTGGAAGGCGAAGGCCGAGGCGCTAGGGACTGCAACTTGTGTGCAATAAACTACTGATACTGGATCCTTTGTCGTTGTTTTTGGATTATATTTGCTTTCTCTAACAGTGTTTTTTCATTAGCATAGTACAAATAACTAGATAGGCAGGGGTTCTATTTTAAGGTATGGCAAATGTGTGTGTGTGTGTGTGTGTGTGTGTGTGTGTGTGTGTGTGTGTGTAGCTGCATGTGCAAGAGTTTGTAAGTGTGTATGTTATTAGGCTGGAGTATTTTGAGGACATTCCCACCAAGTACACATCCCATTGCCCAACCTTTGCAGTTCCACTGATGTCATTCACCTTAGAAGTACCTTTGTGCACTTGTCAGTCCTGTAAGCTCTCTAGCAAGTGCGATAACTGCATAACACTATGGTACAAATAACTTGGTAGGCATGGGTTCTATTCTCAGATCTGGCAAATTGGTGTGAGATTGTATAAGTGTATGTATGAGACTTTATAACTGTGTACGTTAGTAGGCTGAAATATTTTGAGGACTTTCCCAACCTGTACAAATCCCAGTGCAGTACTTTAGCAGTCCTGCTGATGTATTTCACCTTAGAAGTACATTTGTGCACTTGTCAGCCCTGTAAGCTCTGTAGAGTGTGCAATATCTGCATAACACTGTAATACAAATAACTAGATAGGCAGGTGTTCTTTTCTCAGCTCTGGCAAATGTGTGTGTGTGTGTGTGTGTGTGTGTGTGTGTGTGTGTGTGTGTGTGTGTGTGTGTGTGTGTGTGTGTGTGTGTGTGTGTGTGTGTGTGTGTGTGTGTGTGTGTGTGTGTTTTTGTGTTTGGAGGGGTGATGTTCAACTTGGCCATGCAGAGAGGCTATGCATGTCTGGTGGTGACTGGCCTGTGATAGAGATGTGTGAGTTTTTGTCTGCACACCATCAAGTGATGTGAATGGCTGACACAGGGCTATGCTGCACAGCTGTCAACTGTATTTGGCAGGATGTATGGTTCACCATCTCCTGGCAGGTATGCAGTAACTGGTTCTGCCAGGAATATCACTGGCAGCACCAGTCCCAAGGACAAATGCAGTACTACTCCCTGATGGTCACTGCTGCCTGATGGATATGCATCACTGATGGGACTAGCCAGGACAACGTGCCTATGGCCTGCTCCAATGTTGTATGGATGGCACCCTCCCTTTGGTATTGTGGTTGGTATTGCCACTACAGGACTTTGAATATACATGGCCACGTGGGCTCACAGTTGATCAAGTTGCTGACTTACGTCCACCTGCACAATGCCCTACTCCCATCACATGCTCAAGCACAGACATTGCACAGAAGAACAGTGACGTCTCAACCCACTGTCTATCCATGACATCAGCAAGATGATGTATGGAATCACAAATGCCATGGAGTTTGTCACGCATGGCAGGAAGTGCTGTATTTATGACCCTGAGCATCTGTCTGGTGTTGCAGTCAGTACATGCCTGTGCCTCCATGGCAGACTGTAAAATGCATCTGGTGACACCTGCTGTGGCACTTCCGACAAGATCTTGATGGGCAGCAGTCCTTTGTCGAGTACCCCTGTCCATCTGCTGTGCATGACCTCACCTGGTCTCTGCCTATGGCTGTCGTCGACACTCACACTCATCATACTGAAAACTCTAGCCTGTTCCATGCCACCACCCTTAACCTCTCCATTATTCATGGTTGCTGGGGACTGGGTATTTGTGGGCATACTGACTGTGTGCAGGGACATGGTGGGTGAAAGTGGGATACCAAACAATGGCAAGGATTCAGGCAACAACAACCCCACCTGTGTCTCACTATGACCAGCATCAACATGGGAGTCTGTTAAGACACTGATATCCGATTGTGAGGGGAAGGGACACCAACCCCTGTGTTCACCTGTGAGGGGAAGACAATATATGTGAATTAATATCCTGCAGTATTATGTTTGCTGATATGTACACATACACACACACACACACACACACACACACACACACACACACACACACACACACACACACACACACACACACACACACACACACACAGACACACACACACACACACACACACACACACACACATGGTACAGTGTGGCACAGCTGTGACACCTATGGTCCCTTCAGGGCAGACATTACAGTAGATCTGCCTGCCACAATCCATCTCTTTCACTGCTACTGTATGGCCCACAACAAAATGTGACAAATCCTGCTGTGTGATGGGGCTAGTAGCAGAACTGTAATTATGGCCAAGACCAAGGCTTTTGGAGCGAGCTACACAGTGTCAACAAGTGCATATGCATGTACTGTAAGAGCTGACATACTACTATACAGACCACACGCAATGACAAGGTGCAATGATATGTGATAACTGATGAAGGGGCAAGACTATACACTATCACTGTAGTACCTACACAGTTCAAACTCACAGAGATTCATTGCAGACAACGTTGCAGGACAGTCTGCAGTACATACAGGAAACATGCAAATTACTAGGTGCATAGTCTCATAAGATGATAACAGACTATTGGCGCTGATGCCCTCATAAGCCTGGCCCAGACTTTTGCCCATGCCTCTTCAAAGCCAGCACCTGTTTCCCCTGTTCAGCTGTTACACCCATTGGATCCTAGGGGTATTACATGCATTTCTTATGCACTTATCCATCTACTTCTTCAAGAAGGCTATACACACACTGTGCTAGACATGGTGAGGGAGTGTATTTTACAGACAGTGTATTATGTAGGACACTACACTATCCTTCCACCAAGTTCTATACATGTCACAGACCAGGTGAGAGCCTTGTGTGCATGATGCTTGAGTGAGGTTTGTCTTACAGATACAGAGAAACTCCATCAATGCTGGTTTGGAAATGGCCTTGTATGGCAGACACATGCCACTTATGATCAGACTGTATGAGACAGAGTACAGTGACAAGGCTTTCAGACTACCTGTGCTGGATATGTAATGAAAAAGAACACTGGAAGCAGAAAATGGACACCAACCAACTTGAGAAAATCCATTTAATTCTCAATAAAAATTTAAAATGGATTGAGCCCTTTCATCCCCATGTAACAGGGACTTTATTCAGTAGTAGTAATGCATTAGCTGACTTTTGCTGTGGTGACTCAGGGGCCAGAGATGTGATCCATGTCAATGCAGACAGGGCAAGCAGGAATGGCCATATGTGCCAGCCAGCAGCATGTGAGTCCAGCAGGTCTTGTTGCGACCTATTGCCTATTTGGCATTATTGCATCCCCCTTTTGTATTCCATTACAAGCTTAAGTGATTGACATACCTGTTATAGTGCCAAAGAGTTTCCTCAGAATAATGCAAATGTTTAGGTTTGTGTAGTCCCAGTCTGTCTTTGTGTAGATGGGCTCAGACCTGTGTTGTATAGGCAGCAGCTTGCCTTTTGGAGGTAATGCTCATGAGCAGATCATGGCCTGTGCACCAACTGGTGTCTCCCACTTGCTACTTGCATCCAGAGCAGCTGTGTTGTCTTTCCATTAGCCAATACCATAGCTATGATTAAGTCCTTCATGTGGCCTTTGCCCCTTTTCCTTGCTTGTCTAGAGGACATTATGGAGGTGTGGGGGCTACAGCTTCACAGAAAGTCGGTGGAAATACGTCTCAGGACAAGACATGTGGAAACAGCCCAACAACATGGGGGTCAAAGCTCCAGAATTGGGTACAGATTGTAAATATTGCTGTTATACACATAGAGGATTGCTAGATTAACAGGGTTTGTCTGGATATGCATTTTCTGTGTGACTTGACATCTGACAGTTATATGTCTCTGACATACTTCTCAACTGCCCAAATGTCCACAGACTGGACAGAGGTTTGCCTGTAATGTTTGGTCTGTTTCTCAGACAACTTCCATTTTTGTGAAATCAGTAGCATTATGTGAGGACTGTACTCAGCAAATGTGGACATCCATTAGTGTTTCACACAACATATCCTTCTGGGATGTTATGTTACAACAAACCCTGTAACACCGGCAACTGTTTCAGTTTGTAACACCATTATGTGGGACATGTCCCTCTTTCCTGCACCCGGTCCACCAAGTATATTGTGCTTTGTCCAGATGTCTTGCTGTAAGAGGTTCAGAGGCATACCTCTCAACCTTTTAGAGCAAGAAATCTGGGCAAAGCCATAACAAAAGTGAGACAACAGCCCAAAAAGAGCAACCATTTTTAAAATATTGCTCTTACAAACTTAGGAAGTTGATAGAATAACAGGTTTTGCATTAGCATGAATTTTCTAAAGGGTATGAAGTCTGAAACTCAAATGTCTGTCATTATTTTCTAATTTTAGCCTTTAATGAGTTGCCACTAATTTGCCAGAAAAATACAATTTTATGAAAAACAGACAAAAAATATGAGGCAAAAATCTGGACGTTCTGTGAAAATCTATACAGTTGAGAGGTTGTTCAGAGGTATGGCATATCATTATTAAGTGACTGCACTCCCGGTATTATCCCATTGGCTTAACAGACTCCTGGAAGTGGTATGAATCAGTGGCCAAAAATATGGTTCCACACCCAAGACATTCTGTGGAAATCTGTACGGTTGAGAGTTATGTATATCTGGCCATTGTTAACAGACTTCCAGGACTGTGCAGCAGTGTTGTCTGTAAATGTTTGATGGGGTCAGTAGGGAGAGTAGCAGATGTGAGTGTCACAATTCATTTTCTATCTGACTGTGCATGCTGCTACAGTTGGTGGTGGTCTATCAGGTGTATATGTTTGTAGGGGCAGACAGAGAAATGTCCAATAACACCTCAGGATTCCCAGTAGACTGAGTTGGGCCAGTATTTGTCAGTGTAGTGTGTGACTGGCAATCATTGTTCAAAGAGTCATTCTACTCCAGAGTTCATTTGGGGTACTGGTATGTTGCTGTGAATGTGGTGTAAATGGTTGTGGGTGGACATTTCCACACCAGTATCTACTTTTTCACATAGTTACATCCCTGTAGTGCATGATATATATGGAAATGCATGGGTAATTCCCCAGAGCTGATTTGGGTTAGTGTTGTGCTGGTCTTACTGTGGCTCAGAAGGTGCTGGGTATAACAGTTTGCAGCTGTCAATGTGTTTTATCTTCGGTTACATGACTGTAGTCATAACCTCTCCACTGTCCAGATGTCTAGACACTGTCTAGATGTGTGGCTCGTATGTTTGATCTGTTGCCCATACCAGTTGTGGGCGTCTGACAAATCACTGGGATGATGTGAGCATTGACATCAGTAAATACTGACTTTCATTTGTGTTTCAGAACTGGAATCTATCAGGAATTATATGTTTACTTGCTACTATAGCAGACTTCTAAGTGTATAACAGCCATACTTCAAATATGTCACTGTTGTTTGCCCTTTATCCCCCCACTTTGTCAGGCTTTTTGCAGATGTCTTGCAGTAACAGTTAAGTTATCTATCTATCTACACACACACACACACACAAACATATATATACATATATATATATATATATATATATATATATATATATATATATATATATATATATATCAGCCTTCAGTCTTCCCTCTATAAAAACATGAACAGCTCCTACATTGGGCCAGATAAACCAGACATACAGAAGTACAGTCAGCATGGAACTTGGGCTCAGACTTATACCCAGTATTAGAATGTATAACATTATTTTGCTCAAATATAAATGTACATGCTTTGCATCCCCTGCAAGCATAGGTACCCCTTCTAACTGAATGCACACAAGATCTATTATAATCATGAGAATAACATTTAGGGAAGACTGAATGGCCTTTCAAAGAGTGCATAATGGAGCACTTGGGCTATATATGAAGAGAGGATTCCACTAGTGCTTTGTATAAGCATGTTCATGATAAACCTGGGCATGATTTTGTTTTTATGTCTTTGCAACTGATAGGTGTTGATAAGTGGGGAGGAGATTTGAGGACTAAACTTGAACTGGCTGAATCCATATGGATTATTAGGCTTATTGCACATAGAGCATCAGAGCTGAATGAATGTGTACCTTTAAAGTCTGTTTTAAAGACACACCCTTTGAGACATTAATTATGTTTTTAATTGCCTCTGTTATTTAAATGTGTGTTGTGTGGTTTTTATTTCATTGGTCTGATGAAGTGTAGTGTATCTGCATGAAAGCACTTACCACTTGTATTTTAATAAATTAATGATTTTTGGCCGTGTTTGGCTACCCTGTTCTTTTTTATTTATTTGTATTTGTTTGTGGTACAAGGCAGCCTTTATCCACTTGGTTGGCTTCTTCATTGGACTTTCTGTGGTTGATTTTGGCCGTACTAAGTGGAGCATGGCAGAAGGGCTGGATACAGAGCTTAGCTATAATCCAGTTACTGGAGCAAATCGTAAGTCGCAGGAAAGTTTTATGGGCTTTTTGACAACCTCTGGTAATCCTTTATTAGAAACCGTATCTGAGGATGGTACTGTGACTAATAATAGGGGAATTGAGTATGAAGGACTTTCTGGAGCATTCAGAATTTTTGAAAGTAAGTCTTTGAAGATCAAGAATTTACAATGGCAGAGACTGTATATGGAGGCATGCCTTCATTATAAGGTTGTGCCGATAGGATTTAATGTGCTTAAAATGCCCAGGCAAGAAGATACCTGCCCCCCAACATGCTACAGAAGTGGCAGAGACTTAATATTGAGGTCAGTCTTAACTATATACAGCTCCTTATTGACTTCTTTTTAAGTTCAGAAATAGAACTCTCTAAAGAGTTGGAGCAGCTGCAAAGTGACATTAAGCAGAAGCTTTTATGTAAAGCTCTGGATCACAAACTTTTGAGCTTTGTAATACAATCCATTTATATAGAAGCAGGCTTCTTCTTCTTTTGGCTTTTTCCTGGTTAGGGGTCACCACAGTGGATCACCTGTCTGCTCATGATTGGCAGTGGAGTTTTACAGTGTCGAGGTGCCAGCCCAATGCCCAACCTTGTACAGAAGGCACACACATGCACACACTCACACTCATACCTAGGGCCAATTTAGAGTATCCAATCCACCTACAGCATGTCTTTGGGATGTGGGAGGAAAGCAGAGCACCTGGAGGAAACCCATGTGACCACAGGGAGGACATGCAAACTCCACACAGAAGGCACCCCAGCCAAGGATCAAACTAGAGAACCTCTTGCTGTGAGGCGGCAATGCTAACCGCTGCACCATCGTGGCCACCCTATATGAAAGCAGGCTAAGGAAACAAAAATTGTCTAAGTTGCAAAGGGATTATAGTGACTTCAAAAGGGGCACTTTTTTGTTTCACCCTGTGATACAGTAATTTCTTCTTTACAGCCTGTTGGAGCCACGGCCAGTTCACAGAGTGGAGGGGGAGTGGCCATGGATAAGCCAGCATCTGATTTTTCTGTCTCCATTCATGGAGAAGGAACTGCATATTGTTCAACTTCAGCTACCAGCATGACTGTAGCAGAGAATAATGAGCTTAATCACTATAATGAATCTGGAGCCAGACATAAAGAGCATATCTCTACACCGGCTAACTTGGCTAGCCATATTCCATTTCCTGGGCTTCCAGTGACATTCAAATGTATAGATACATGCAGGAGAGGCCAGTCCCGCAATCAAGGAAGAAAGAGGAAGAACATGCCGCTGGATCAAGGAAGGAAGTTCCACTCAAAGTTGGGGTAATAAATGGACTCACTAGTGATTACCTTATCAGGTTATGTGCTTTCTGATGCAAAACTGAGACTTTTGGAGAGAGGCCGGTCATTTATACCTTCTGGTGCCCTCTGATTTTAGTGATATTGTTATGGATTTGCACTGCTTTGTGAGGAGTGTTATGTTAAATAAGATGTATGGTAATGTAATGAATAGTACAAAAATAGTGATGCTCATGAAATGAATATTTATAAAATTCTAGTATTTTTTTCACCTATACTTGCTCCATCCTTGGAGTCTTTTATTAAATTATGTGAAAAAGATCTCCGTAATGAAGAAATGGGCAGTAAGATACGTTGTAATTTAGATGCTGATGAGAGACAAGCACAGTTAGACCTAAAAACTAATATGAATATACAAATTTGCCCAGCCAATAATGACGGCTCTATTGTCATGCTGGACTAAGTCTATTATATTGAGAGCATGTTAGCAATGTTAAGTGATGTTTCTACTTATGCTAATGTCTCTAAATGGGAAGTTGTTTTAATGATTGAAAAGGTTCATAACTTTTTGTACGATGCTTTAATGTGTAGGATGCTAGATTTTGAACTTTATACATACTTTATAGTAGAATATCCAGCTATTCTCTATATATATGGCCTCCTCAAGGTGCATAAAGGGCTTGATAGACCCCCCCCCCTTTAAGGCCTATAATACTGGGAAGGGGCTGGTTAACGAGCCACTCTCTATTTTTGTGCAAGGTAAGTCAGGGCCAGTGGTCTCTAAGATTCCCTCTCTGTTAAAGGATACTGAACATTTCTTGCAGGATTTGTTTACAATGGCTGGGGAGTTGATTTTTCTAATTATTGGTTGGTAACTTTCGATGTTGTGACTTTATTCACTGTCATACCCAGTCCTGAGGATATTGAAGCTGTTAGATTAGCTCTACTGAAACATAGTGTGTAATCAAGAACTATGGTTACCTTGATTACCTTCTTTTTTTAAATTATTCTTGAGAACAATATTTTTATGTTCAGCAACTGCATTTATTGGCCGAAGGGTGGTGGGACTATGGGCACAGCTTGTGCTAATAGCAACACCAACTTTGTTATGACCCAATGGGAGGAGGAGTTTGTCCTTGGTAGTAATAGGTTTAATAGATTTATTAAACTGTATTGTAGATTTGTGGATGATGTTTTCCTCCTATGGGAAGGTACACTGCAGGAGTTAACTCAATCTGTGGATTACTTGAATTCTTCCACCTCTTTCTTGAGATTCACGTATAAGGCAGCTTTTGATAAAATAGATTTTTCTGGATGTTGAAATTATTAAAATGAATGATGGCTTGCTTGAGACTGCACTTTCTAGAAAACATTGTCATAAGAACAATAATTTGCATTGTACTAGTATGCACCCTAGTCATATTTTTGGTAATATCGTCAAGGAGCAGGTTTTTAGAATGTCTTGTTTACATACTAATGATGAGACTTTTGTTGGAACAGCTGGGTATTTACAGGATGAACTCGGAGAGAGGGGTTATAGTCAAGATGAGGTATCTGTGAACATGCTAGATTTCACTCATGTTCATAATGGTAGGGCTAAACCCTTCTAGTCACCTAGGGGACAAGGTGATGGTGGATACAGAAAGGATATGACAACTAATAAGCTTGTGAGGAATAAAGTTGCCTTAATGTATACCAATGATGTGAAAAGGATATGTGGCATTATTAGAAGGAATGGGCCTGTGCATTTTGCTGATAATGACATTAAAGACATAGTTGGAAGGGGTCCCTCTTTTATGTTTAAGAAAAGATGCAATTTAAAGAGAGAATTATGTTATAATCTTGATTATAATAGATCTTGTGTGCAGTCAGTTAGGAGGGGTACCTTTGCTTGCAAAGCATATGAATTTATATCTGAGCAAAAAAAAATATACATCTAATACTGGGTATAAGTTTGAGCCCAAGTTCTATGCTGACTGTACTTCTGTACATTTAGTTTATCTAGCCCAATCTAGGAGCTGCTCATGATTTTATATAGAGAAGACTGAATGCCCTTTCAAAGAGCCTATAATGGAACACTTGGGCTATATATGAAGACAGGATTCCGCTAGTGCTTTGTATAAGTACATTTGTGATAAACCTGGGTATGATTTTGGTTTTGTGGCTTTGTAACTCATAGGTGTTGAAAAGCAGGAAGGAGATCTGAGGAATAAACTTGAACTGGCTGAATCTAAATGGATTATTAGGCTTACTGCACATAGAGCACCAGGGCTGAATGGATGAGTACCTTTAAAGCCTGTCTTAATGGCACGCCCTTTGAGACATTAATTATGTTTTTAATTGCCTCTGCTATTTAAATGTGTGTTGTGTTTTTTATTTCATTAGTCTGATGAAGTGCACTGTATCCGCATGAAAGCGCATACCACTTGTATTTTAATAAATTAATGTTTTTTAGCCGTGTTTGGCTGCCCTGTTCTTTTTTATTTATAAGGATACAAATAATTGATCAGTTTTTCTAAAATCCTTTGTTCTGTGCAAATAGAAATGTAACTGTCTATGTACATCAAGTTGGTGAAATATGTATTCTGCCTTATTGCCATACTTTGGGGGAAATGGTAATTCTATAGACTAATTTTGGTTTGATTCTGAGCATACTTTAGGTAGAAAGGATGGGTTTGTGTGAAGTGAGACTCTGTCATTATGAAACAGCATATACGGAGGCTTGATAGATAATGCTTGTAATTCTGAAACCCTCCTAGCTGAAATGATAGCCACTAAGAAAATCGTCTTCCAGGTTAAGCAGGTAAAAAGGAGGGAAATAATTATATGGGATAATATGAACTTTAGGTTCCATGGAGGTAGAGGAAGTTTAATGGGTGGTCTTAGGTTATTATGTCTCAGGAAAGCTATACAAAGTCTGTTGGACATAACATTGGGTCTTTCTTCTCCAAAATGAAAATTAGAAATTGCTGCTAACTGTACATGAATAGTAGCTGCAGCTGCTCCCTCATTAAAAAATGTTTTGCTATATATTCTAGTATTGAAGGTACAGATGCAGAGAATGGATCAATGTGATTTTTTATGGCCCATGAAGAAAATCTTTTCCATTTGCTGAGATATAATCTTCTCAGAGAAGCTTTGTGAGAAGAAATTAGGATATGTTGTACTGAGGTTGAAATGTTAGGTAGCCTGTCTATGTTTGGAATTGGAGCAGCCAAGCTGTCAACTTGAGGGTCTGAAGAGATGGATGGAGCATTCCTGATGGATGGGTCAGGCGATCTAGCACTGGGTTCAGAATCCAAGGCTCCTCCTGAAGATGAAACCACAAGAAGGGGAAACAAATTTGAAAAGCCAGTAAGGGGCTATAAGTATTAAGGTCCTTCCCAATGCACTGGCTTTCTTAAGAACTTTGGGTATCAATGGAAATGGATGGAAGGCATAGAGGAGACCCGGGGGCCAATCATTTACAAGTGCATCCACTGGGGTTTCCCTTGGAGGGGGGATTAGGGCAAAGTAGCTGCTGCATTTGACATTCATAGATGTGGCAAAAACATTGCAGCAAGGCTGGCCCCATTTCTGGAAAATCATTTCTGCCATGTCCTGTTTCACGGACCAGTCGTGAGGCATTAGAATCATTCTGCTGAGTTTGTCTGCTGTTATGTTGGATTTCCCCATGATATGCATTGCAATCAGAAAGTGTTGGGAAGAGGTTGCCCACTGCTATACTGTCAGGGCCTCTCGACAAAGGGGGTAAGATCTGGTTCATCCTTGTTTGTTTATGTACCATACCGGTGACATATTGTCTGTCTGGATCACAATCGTTCCCAGTGAAAGAGAGTCTTGGAATGCCTGCAATGCAAGAAGCACTGCTTTTATCTCTAGGACATTGATATGCAAGTGGGGCTTATGATCTTGCCAAGTGCCTTGGACTGTTCTAACCCGATAAAGCCCAACCCCCTATCTGGAAAGTATCCATGGTCACTGTGTTGAGCGGTTGCGGGAAAACAAAAGGTCTGCCTAAGGTTACCTGGTTGGACTGAAGCCACCAACAAAGGTCCTTTTTGCAAGAATCTGTCAACATAAACTGGTGTGACATCGGGAGCTCCTGCAGGGACCACTGAGTGAATAGTAGCCATTGTAAAATTCTCATGTACAGTCTCGCTAAGGGAATTACATTTATTGCTACTGCCATGTTGCCCAATATTTTTAGAACCATCCTTGCTTGAGTCTTTCTTTTGAAAAGAAAGTCTAGAACCTGCATCCATAGGGCTTGCAAGTTCTCTGGTGAAAGCTTTACCATCATTGTTGTTGTGTCTAAATCTGTGGTTATAAAAATGATATGTTGAGATAGCAATAAGGCAGATTTTTCATAGTTTATTGTGATGCCTAGGTGAGAGCAAAGTGTCACAGTGGTGTCTCTTGCTTCTATTAGTAGATGCTTGGTGGTGGCGGTTGGGAGCCAGTCATCTATATACGGAACAACTTGGAATCCTAGATGTCTCAGGTTAGCTGTACCTACTGCCATACATTTGGTGAACACTCTGGGTGCTGTAGTGAGGCCAAAGGCCAGAGCTCAAAATTGGTAGTGACTGGCTCCCAGGTGAAAAGGTAGGTGGCTCCTGGATGGCCTGTCCATTGTTATTTGGTAGTACGCATCCTGGGGGTCTATAGGGCACATCCAATTGTCTTTTCCCAAAAAGGAAGTATTGACTGCAGTATAACCATCCAGAAATTTGTCTTCTTTATAGATTTGTTTAGTTTGCTGAGATCCAGTATGGGTCTCCAGTCCCCTGTTTTCATTGGAACTGAAGAGAACATTGAGTAAGTTCTGGATCCTATCTGGTCTGTGGAGACTGGTTGGATGACTCTTTTTTCTAACAACTTCTGTATTTCTAGGGTTACTTGTTTCCTGTGAGTGGGTGGAACATCTGGAATGTTTATGTATGGAGCGGGAAAAGAAAAGGGTATGGAGTAACCTCTGGATATGATGCATTGTATGAATTTGTCTTTTGTGATTTTTAGCCAGGCATCTGGCTACAAAGATAATTGACCCCTGACTGCCTCCAGAGAGGGACAGACAGGCCTCCTTTCAGGAGTGCTGAAAGGCTTACCAAAGAAAGACTCTCTGTCACCCTGGTTTTGTGAACCCCCTCTGCTGTGTGGCCGGGGTCTTCCATTATTTCTTATCCCTCTGTCCCTGGAGGGAGGCTCACCATGTGTGTCTTGAAAAACTCTCTGGGATTTTTGAAACCACATTTTTCTCTTTTTTTTGGCCTTTAGGAGTTATTAATGAAGGATGACTTGAAGGGCTCCACAAAGTTACACAAGTGCATCCAGGAATATCTCCTAAGGGAAATTCTTGAAGCCACTGACCTACTCTCTCCATCGGCTACATTAAACATGAGCTTCATGGATGAGTTAACTAGTGAATTTAAGGTAGAGAGCTTGCATGACACTTTATCCTGTACCCCCATCTACTGAACCCTGGGGTGTATCTCCAAGGTATTTTAGGAGATCTCTCTGTAACTTAGTGAAGTGTCTAAGATAATTCAGGGACCTGAGAATAAAAGTCGCTAAAGAAAACATGTGCTTTCTGTATCTGTCCATCGTATGTGACTCTTTGTTCGGGGGATGGACAGGAGAGGATGTCTCTGACAACTCCTTCTTGGTGGCCACTGCCACCACCATAGCATCTTCCAGGACACCTTTAGTAAGGAAGGTCTTATCTTGGGAGATGTGATGAATTTATTTGATCTCCGGGGGAACAGATTCCACTGAATCTGGAGACTCCCATGCCTTCCGACAAACTAAACCCCAAAGTTCATCGAAAGGCTATGACACCCAAGTGGCAGAAGGGTGAGACCCAAAAGCCTTCAGGTAGACAGACTCCTCATCAGAAGGGTTGATGGGCTTCCAGCCACCTCTTTGTTTAAGGATTTCTAGGATATCTGCAAAGGGACATCCTTTGAGGGCAATTGTGGGAACCCTTCTGACTCTTCGAGGTCTGTGTCTGACGTGATCGACTCGTCTGGGGAGTCCAAATGCTTCCTATTACATAATCTCTTATGAGGGACCTCTACAGAAGGGTATTCTGGAGAGGTTTCAGAACAGATAGGTTCACCCACTGGGGCATCATGAGGCTTTGGGGCTCCACGTTTGTGTGGAATCAGTTGTGCTGAGACGGACACCGCTGCTTTCTTGGGAGGAATGACAGGATCTGAGAGTGGAGCTACTCATGTGGACAGCACTGTCCTCATCATTTTGAAAGCCCCCCTACCCATGGCCCAGGAAAGCCTCTGGCTCCAAAGAACCAGACGGTCTCCCTGGAACCAAGGGGTTTGGCTCCAAAGCTGATGTAGGAGCCGAGCTCACCCATGTCAAGGGGTCTAGAAGGAGGTGGAGAACTTTTCTTCGATGTACTCTAACCTTTAATAAGGATTCTTGAAAAGAGCTTTTTAGCAATCCTCTTAATATCAGTTTGTTTTCTCTGTCTAGGAGAACCCATGAACTGAAAGAGTGGCATATAGAGCACAACTCTTGTAAGTGTACTGCTCCAAGGCAGTACACACATTCTGAATGGCTATCTGTCAAAGACATTTTTTGCAAACATTTGGAACACTTCTTAAACACAGAAGGTTTTGCTTCTTTCAGTTGTTTAGAAACTGTAATACTGCAATGAACCAAGCACTACCAAACAACTTATACTATATATCTAAATATTATCTTTTAAATACAGCACACAGGAAATGGGGGGGGGCTCTAAGTTAAAATGGGCTAAAAACCACTCTCTAAGTTAAACAAGCTGGTTAGAGAGGAAAAAGGGTAGTTATATATATATATATATATATATATATATATATATATATATATATATATATATTAAACAGCACAAAATTCACACTACAAGAAAACTTTCAACTACAAAAAACACACTAGATGGCTCCAGAATCATGAGCCAAGCAAAAAACACACCCCCCTGAATTCATGAGGCTTGTGCCAGGCGCAGGTGTAGCGTCGGCGATCTAACACCAAATATGGCAGCCGAGCGATTCAGGTACGAGCTGTTTCCACGTGCACTACCTGCGTATGCCACACCTGCACAGTTCCCAGCGCATGTATGCTAATCACCCCATGCACAGCAGCGTAGCATGCAAATGAAGGTATATATCTATTCAGGAAGCGGTGTAGGTATAGTGTAAGCATGCAGAAATGTAAACCGAAAAAAATGGTTTATATTTTTCAAACATAAATTCGGAGCCATGACAGTGGACCAAACTCACGTATTATACTGTTACTATATGCCAGTGACTAAATATATAGCCATTGGCATAAAACAACATGGACAAAATATGAAAAAGAACATCTAATATTATGCCCACACTAATGCGAAGTTAAAGCGCAGGGCATCGGTGCGCAAAAAGGATGGCAAGGAATATACTAAAATATCGAATAAAACTGCAATGAAACACATATCACAATTTCCCCATAATAGTCAATGGCAGGCATGCAACACCATACTCATGGCGCAAGTGTTGCTAAAGGGCAGTGACAGTGTTATGCGCAGTAGCTAGGAATTAGTAGGCAATGCCATGCAAATGAGAGGAGTAATACTGAATCACAGATTTCCCGCTGGTGTAAGGATGCACAAAACAGTGTAGCGTTATAACACCGAGGTGAGCCCTTGAGATAAAAATGACATCAAGAGAGGGGTGTGTCGCCATTGCTGTAAGCACATTGGAGCATTGCTAACCCACTTTGCCTGTTGCTAAGCAAAGCTGCAGGATAGGGTTGTGTTGAAGTAGCTATAGTTTGGCTTAGCTGAGAGCACACAAGGTAACCAAATGCGCATGTGAACGTGGATGAAAACATGCTGTAAACCTGGTAAATGGCTGTGCGTGGCGTGCATCAGAGCGGAAACAAGAAGGATACAGGAGAAAGATAAGGAAATGCTGCAGCATGGAAATAGGAGTATAAATGAATAATTAACACCTAGGAACCCACAGTGGGCCATTGACAACAGCTAACAAGGCTGCTAGCAGCTACCTGCAGAACAGGAAAGAGGAGGTGCCATACTGCAATGAAAACAGAACTGTCACAGCAGAACAAAGCAAAATTGCAGTAGATCAGCTACAAAACACATTTTGCAACACATTCCTGGGTAGGGAAAGTACAAAACACGAAAGCCGGTAGCTGGATGCATGCCTGTCAATGGGAGGGGATTCGGGTTGAAAAGTGAAATAAAGGGCAACAGATAAATCATGACAGGCAAGCATAATTTAACATCAAAGGCCCCACAATAGCAGTACTCACTGTAAAACCCATAATTAAGATACCCTGCATCTGGAATTGCACATACACACCCAATGATATCAGCAGCTTCCAAAGCACAATAGTATAAAGTGTGAAAGCACCTCACACACACTTGTGTATTCCCAAACTCTCTGCACCATTGGTGTAAACAGATGGGGAACTTTTAAAATGTACATGTTAGGGGCTGCCATAGCTTTGATTCATCAGCATGTGTTGGAGACTGAAAGTGGTGTGGAGGATGATGCTAACAACCACCTCAGGCACTGGAGGAGGAGAAGAATGTTCAGACCAAGGGTTACCTACCAGGGGCTAAATGATCTGGAGATAGTAGAGTATTACAGGATGGACAGGGACACCATAGAGCAAATTGTTGAGCTGTGCAGGCCACACCTCAAAGTGAGAAATAACAGAGGGGAACCCATCCCAGTGGACACAAACGTATGTGTAAGCTTTAGAATACTAGCCACAGGTACCTTCCAAAGGCCAACTGGGGATATCCTGGGGGTCTCACAGGCATCAGCATCCATGGTACTCCTCCAGTTCCTGGATGCCATGTTACCACATGCCAATGAGCATATATAATTCCCCCAAATGCAGGAGGAGGTAGCCAGCAATATGCATCTCTTCCATGGTGTGGCAGAAAACCCAGAGGTACTGGGTGCAATAGACTGCACGCAAATACACATCAAGTCACCACCTGGTGAGCAGGATAGGAGCTACATAAACCGCAAGGGATACCCCTCCATGAACTGCCAGGTCATGTGCAATGCCCAGGGCATTATCATGGATGTGTGAGCTGGCAGCCCTGGAAGCTATCACAACTCCCACACCTGGCATGCCTCACAGCTGTATCAGGTATTTGCCAGGGGGGACATCCCATATGGCCACCTGCTGGGGGATGCTGGCTATGCACTGGAACCAAGGATGATGACTCCCATCAGAAATGCACACACACCAATGCAAGAATGCCATAATGAGGCACACGCACAAACCAGAACCATCATAGAGCATGTGTTTGGGATGCTGAAATCACGGTTTCATTGCTTGGACATATCTGGTGGAGCCTTGCAGTACTCTCCGGGCACGTGTGCCCACATCTTCATAGTATGTGCCATGCTACACAATATGATCCTGCGGAAACAGCTGCAGCAGGGACAGAATGGTGAAGGCCCTCACACCCCACCACCATTACCAAGGTCCCCACAGGCACAGAGGTACTCAGACCACGAACACCCTGAGCCAGCCCCAGTAGGCAAATGGAGGCATGCCCAGTATGCCCATGCATTGGCAAAGAGGGAAGGCATAGCACACACATTGACAGTGTAGACACGTACGGACTGACACCCTTCTCCACCTGCACACACAGTAAACATGGATGGCACACACACAAGACCACCTGTAAATTGTCATGTATAGGTGGTCTACTGTGTTCATCCTACAGAGGCAGCCCTCAACTATTGCACATGCAACCACTATTGGCACAAGGTAAGTCAACACCTGAACAGTAAATTAAGCTATCAGCATGTGCTGATACTGTATGTATAGGTTAAGAGGTACATAGGTAGGTATTTGGCTAACTGCCCAAGGCCAGTCATACATCTAGCTGAAATGTGTCAGCTGTCACCACCCCATTGATTAACTAACTGTCCCTCTGTGGAGCAGAGCCAATTGCAGGATCCCTGGGGTGTACCCACTGTTCCCCATCCAGTCTGCATGGTGTCCCTGGAGTGTTAGTGAGGGGTTCCGTATAATGTAATCAGGGATGTAGTTCCAAAGCATGGGAAGTACCTGTGACAGGAATCTGTCACTCCAGCATCTTCCAGTTATGGCTGTGGCAAGGTTTAGCTCATTACAGTGTGTGTGGCTCACTGTGACATGGATTCCCATAAGTGGAGCATATCCATTAAGCCTGGCTTGGACATGTCTTTCTTGGGCAGCAAAGATCATATCTGAGTAAACGAGATGCCACAGCATAATGCAAGAGTTCATGCATTCTGGCAGCATAGGACACATGTCTGAGGCCAGTACTGCCCTTGGCGAGGTATGTTCATGGACCCTCCAGCTGTTGGATGTGACTTCTGAGGTACATCCCAAATGGGTTATCATACTCGATAATGGGATTGATGAGTGATGTGTAAAGGGGCACAATAACCTCAGTATGTCTAGATGCAAACCCTTAAGTAATCAGATGGCCTACATAGACAGATGGTCTAATTACTGTTGAGATATGATTGTAAAAGGAGAGTTCACTATCTAATGAAGTCCCCACGTACCCATTACCTTGTCTGTATTAACGTGGCTGCCACTCATGGGTTACTATGTGGGTTTTTAGTTTTCCCAACATGGAATGACCATGCATTTCATGGCCTTCAGCTGGAGGCCATAACTGTGACATCCTGTGTTGGTCTATGTGAGGCCTCTAGAAGGATGTCTGTGACAGCTGGGCTGTCAATTATGGTCCCCAGTTTGCAGTAATCACCAAACATGGTTTGCTGTAGTCCACCTGTGTTTGGCTGTACCTCTGAGTATATGGAAAACAGTAGGGGTCCCAGGACTGAGTCCTGTGGGACATCAGTTGTGACTGGTTAAGAGTTGGACCTGGAGGCTGCTAGGCTTACCATGTGGGTTCTGTGTGTAAGCCTGTTGGCAACCCAACCTGTGATGTATGGGTGTATGTACTATCTGGTGAGTTTATAAACAATACCTGAGTGGGGAATGGTGTCATAATCCTTAGTGAGGTCCAGGTAGTATGTGTGAACTGCCACACCCCACACCTAAAGTCTAGGTGACTGTAAGACCTCAAACAGGTCCAGTAGGCAGGATCAAGCAGACCTGGGTTGTGTCGAGTGTCTGGAGGTTCCCAATGTCTCTGTTAATGAGTTCCATGATGATGTGCTTTATAGCCTTGCAGACCAGGCTAGTCAGGCTTATAGGGCAATAGTTCCCGGGGTCTGTTGTGGTGCCAACTTTGTGGAATGGGATCACTGTTGCCGTGCGCCACTCTGTGGGTATGTAGCCTGTAGAGAGTCTGTGTTTGAGCAGTGTGTTTAGGTGAGGTATTAGTTCATTTGGAGCTCATGTAAGACATAGCCTGGGACACTGTCCGGTCCCAATGAGGCTGTATTTGTGACTTTGGATAGGGTTTTTTTATCCTGTTTGTCAGTGGTTGCTGGGGCCATACATTCTTCTGGTATGGTTAAGAGCTGTTTAGGGGTTGAGAGGGGTGTGAAGTTTGCAATGAAAATGTCTGCCAAAATGCTGGCAATATCAGTCAGTTCAGTGTATTTTGTGCCAGTCTGCACCAACTCTGAGCATATCTGAGAGTTCCCACTTAGGTTCTTAGCATAGCTAAAGAACGCTTTGTGGTTGTCTGTGGGGTCCTTGGGAAATATTCTTTTGAAGCTAAACTTGGATGATTTCATGAGGGATCATAGTTTCATGCTGATACTGATCAGAGATGTCTGTCCTTCTAGGGATTTTGCTCTTATCTGTACTTGTTACCTCCTACTATTGTAGAGCCTGTGTATGGCAGGGGCCCACCAGACCGGTTCCCTATTCTTGGAAGAGTCAATCTAGGTTAGACTTGGGATAGCATGATCCATGCATTCCTGCAGATGATCATAGAGTGCCTTTGTATAGGTTTCAGCATCTTGGACAGCATTGTCCATTGGCGTGGGAGCTGTGAGCCATTCCACCTTGGGCATAAGCAACGTGAAGTCTTCTTTGGAAAAGATTTCCACAGTGTCCACGGTGGTTTCCTTGTTTGGGGTTGTAGGTGGAAAGTGAATATCCAGAGTAATTAGTCTATGGTCTGATCTAACCAGTGAGAGGTTGACATCAGGTGTGGAACAATGGTCGCCCATGTTGGTGATGACCAGGTCCAATATGTTGTTCCCTCTGGTGGTGGTGTAGACCAGTTGTTCCAGGGCATTTGAGTTGAGAAATTCTAGGAAGCGCTGGGCAAGGGAGTCAGTACCCGAGTAGTTCTCCCAGTTAATGTTTGGGTAGTTGACATCACCCAGTATTAGGGTGTTTGGTAGGACCAGCATATATCCCAGTGTCCCCGGAAATGCAGAATGTGAGTTGTGGGCATGGTGGGTGATCAGTAGCAAGCTACAATTAGGATTGCAGTGTTGCCCATTGTCAGCTGTACTTGGATGATCTCTGATGCATCGTGCTGCACCACTAACCTGGAGGTGTGAGTATCCTTGATGAATATGGATACACCCCTGCCTTTTGTGTTCCGGTCCGGGATCTGTGGCCGAAAGGTGTTGTATGAGTTATAGCCTGGGGGTGCTGTGGTGCTCTCTGGAGCCTTAAACCGGGTGTCTGTTACTGCACAGATATCAATGTTCTCCATACTGAGGAGTACCTTGAGAGTGTGTGCAATGTGACTTTTAGACATCTGTCATTGAGTAGAAATACCCTCAGTCTCTGGTTACATGTGCTATGTACAGTGGTGGGTTTGACTTATGAGCCTTGCCTAAAAGTCCACCTTGCCTAATATCCACCTCTCTACTATTGTTTGCAATCAATGACAGCTGGTGCATGTGTACATGTTCTACAATTGTGTACTGACCCTTGTTACAGGGCTGTGCCAAATGGATATGTGCACACGTACATAGAGTGGATATTGACAGTAGAGACACAATGGTTGAACATGTAGATTTGTGTAGCCTAACCTCTCATTGCTAGACTAACAAATATGGAAATATGTTGACAGTACTGGTAAAGAAATAGGGTGCATATCATCTTTAACTCCAGTGTGACATCTGCAGTAGACATGTAAGATGTAGGAAACTGCTGCCCATGTGTAATAGCAGATTCATAGGTGATGGCGTACACTATTTGATTATATCCTAATCATGTTGATAGTGGCAGCAGAGTCTATTGATATTTGACTCTGTGTGGGGAGTGGGTGTCTGTGCTGAACAGAGCTCATGGTTCTGCTGGGTATGTGAGTTTATACCCAGACAAGGATACAGCCCTGTTCACACTTGCATCATCTGTAATCAACTATCAGGATGTGATGTGGCCCTCAGAGGGGGATTGCTACTAAAGGTAGCTACCATGTTCCTGTAATAGCTAGTATTGCCACATCCATAACTCAGATATTTACATGTGAGCATCACTGTCTAGAACATCTTCATAAGCAGTAAGTATACTAAATACAGTACGTGGCACTTGTAGTACTGAATGCTCATACAGGCATGTCCACTACTCAGCTACTGGTGTTTACTAATGTCAGCTTTGTGTATGTGGCCATCCTGGGGGAATGCATTCTCTATGCCATGTACACTGCCAAATCAGCCTAACACCACATCCCACACATTGTCTGGGATGCAGCTACAGGGGTAATCCTGGAGGCAGTCCATACTGCACCCATGACTGGACTAGACAGTCAAGAGGTGTAGGTTAGCACATGCATCTCATCACCACAACTAACACATACCCTTACCAGAACACAGTAAGGACACACACAAACATTCCACCAGATATCACACATATCCACAGAGGCCTCTAAGTATCTGGCCAAGCAAGAGGCCTCCCAATTTGGAATAGACAGACAACAGAATACAAAGACTGTATGACATAGTTCGCATAATTGTGTCACACCTCAGAACACATGGCCGGAAACATGGCCAACAGTACTCATTTGTGAACACAAACCCTAGCACTATGTTGCACACCAAGCTATATGAGGGCAAACATACTGTCAACTGCCTGTCTGCCATGACTAGCCATATACCCATACACTGTGACCACCTTTAGAACTATACACATGTCTCTGGCATATGCTCTGTTGTTGTGCAGGACCTGTGATGCAGTAGCCTGGACTGCATAGAAACACATGTAGGAACTGTCAGGTCATGTAGCCCATGTGGGTATGTCCCAAGGCCTGGGTAGTATTCTGCCAGTGGCCAGAATGATGCAGCAGTACAGGGACAAGGATTGTATTCCACAATCGTGACATTTATTGGTGTAATTCAAAGAGTATCCAGCATCTCTCTGCCTGGGATAACATGGTTGATAGACCATGATGCTTTGCCAGACAGTGTCTGCACCTGTCACCCCTGAGAATTTGGATACTGGCAACAGCCCATGCATCCCCTATAGTGCCCTCACCATGCCAGGTTCAAGTGAAAGTCCACTGGTGCAACAGGGACAGCCAAGAAATAAACTGTGGGTCTTGCTATTCAATGATACAAATCAGGTACTCAATATGGACTCACGACAATCTGAAACATGGAGAACATAACTGTGCAGAGATTGAGATATGGTTCAATGCTTTGGAGATCACCCCTGCATGACCATGTTATAACACATTCCTCACCTCTTGGCCAGCATTCTTTATTGAAACACATGGGCCACAGGTGTGTCCAACTTCCTGAGGGATATGTACACCCCATGCAAGTTGCACTTGCACAACGTAAGATGCATTATGCTGAGCAACTACCTTTGTGCTAAAGTGTAATCCAAATTGCACCTTGTGACAGATCATCCACCATGCCTCAGAAATCACAACTGTCATTGTGCTGTAATGGGGAATATGGTTTGTGAGACAGGTCACCATAATCATGGCCACTCAGCTATCCCATTATGAACCGGGAAGACTCATCATGTACCAGCACATGTGGTCAATGCATGTTGGATGTAATCAACACCAATGACCTGGATCACCATAGTCACACCAACAGGGCTAACAGTATATCATACATGGCCAGTCTTCAAAGTCAATGTTATGCTCCTTAAGAGTGAAGTGGTGACTCTCATAGCACCCATGCAGATGTACAATGCATGTGCAAATGCTGGGCCCTACACAAATGCACTTTAGGTACTCACATATGTGCAGTGATTATGCCATTGAAACAGAAACAGAATTCAAACAAACACAACCATGAAGGCAAACTGGTGGTACCCTGCCTTAAACTGTACCACAGAATGTAGTAACTGTTGCAAGGGTCAACAGACATGAGTGGAAGTTGATCCATGGTCAGCCTCAGTAAGATGCAGATACATCATATAATGCCACGCAACGCTACTGTGAAACTACTCATCCTCATATTGTGGGGCCAAACACAGGATTCCATAGCTGTGTCATGAAACATAATGGCAACAACAAGACCTGCTGTGCTTCACAGCACTATGGCATGAGAGGTACTGTACCTATGGAAATAGCACCTGTTCAGCCAAATACGGTCTTGGATAACATAAACACACCACCCCCCCAACAAGTACACATTCATATTTCAATGTACACTACAGAGCCCCTGTCATAACAACTATGCAGGTACAAGCTGCACTCTCTAATGCCATACATACAGGCTGCATGGGACCTGTCCACATTCCAGGTTATATCCTGCACAAATGTCAAAACAATCTGCTCCCCACATAAACATCTCATACAATCATAGCTGCATGTCAGGCTGTGTACACACACAATGGTGCACATCAACAGCCATCTGTTAATGCTGTCAATATCTGAGGGACCCTTGTATGTGTACAGCTGACCTGGTTACAAACAGTGGTATCATTGCATTGCATAACATATAATGTAACTGTGTCAGTACATGGGTACTCTGCACAGTTGTTGTAGGGCTAGGTACAGTCCACCAGTCAAAGATTACTTGGTGTAGATCCGTTACATGTCATACCACATGTATGGTTGTGTGTTGGTGGTCTGAGGACATGGTGGTGTCTGAGGATTACATCCTAGAATGCAACTTTTGAGACTGTGACCTGCACTTGGCTCATCTGTGATGATATATGTTGGAGTACTGGTCAGTACATGTGAGTAGTCGTTATGAATGTGGGGACACTACCACCTGGAATGGTCCTTACCAGTGTTATGGCCCACATGCCTGGTTCTGAGTTATATGGTGGTAGTGCTATTGTGCACAACAGAGCCATCAGCCAGGTGTTCCTCACTGCACAGATGTCAGTATTCCCTATTGGAGGTTCAACAGTGAGCAGCTGTGATTATGACAGCAACAAATCTAGCACTGGTTAGCATAAGCATACAATGCAATTGTCTTCTAGGTGTCAGGGTGTTATCCTGTGTTTAGGTCATTTGCCTTGGCATGGCACTATATGGGCAAATGCAAACAAGGTATTATCAACACTCCCTTGAATCATGGATGCATGTGATCTGTGACAAAGGCTTGTCTTCTGTCAGTCATGTCATCCCAGACTGACAGACACTGGACAACTTTGTAATTGCAGCAGTACATTGGCTCATTGTGTTGGTCTAACAGTTGCCATTCCTAGCATGAAACCACTGTGAGTGGCAGTATTGTGCTTGTTATAGACTGCTACATCTAAGTTGTCAGACAACAGCAGGTGTTGTGTAGATGACCAGCATCAGATACATGTAGTGCAGCGTTCCTGCTAACAATGACAACTACTAACACCGGAGACCATTATAACATGTTCTGTACATCTAACTGTATGAGCATGGCCACTGTGGCCTTCCGTGTTTAGAATCAGAGTGCATCCTAAACAGCCCTGTGCTACTAAGTGTATGAGCATGCCCAGTATAACCCTGTGTATTTGGACTCATAGTGCATTCCAAACAGCCCTGTGCTACTAAGTGTGTGAGCATGCCCACTGACACCTTGTGTAAGTTATGTGCTACTATGTGTATGAGCATAGCGAGTGTAACCCTGTATAGTGATAGTAGTCGTCCATTCCACAGAAGGGCATACTACTGTTCGGGATGGACTCCTACGGTAAACACACAGGTTCACAGCTATGTACATCATAACTGTCAGCATCCTTGCTGATGTCCGCAACCCTAGAAGGTCATGATGACTGCCTTGAAATGTGTAATCTCTGTGGTGCAACTCATAACTGCATAGTACTGTAATAGTGATCTGTAGATAGACAGGTGTTCTGATCCCATCACTGGTGTTTGTGTGGCCGTATGCCGGTGGACAGAACAATGCTTTTTAGAGTACTCACACTCCGTACGATTCCTATACTCAGCTGTGGCAAGGCTGACGATGTCATCCACCTAGGGATACTTCTCTGGGATTGCTGTGACCCGGTAATCTCAATAGCGCATTCTGTAACTGTGTAATGCTGTAGTGTGATAATGTAGTTAAGTCAGTGTTCTAATCCCAGGCATGCCAAGTGTGTGTGTGTGTGTCAGTCTGCCGGTGGATAGAACAATGCTTTTTAGAGTATTCACACTTTGTATGATTCCTACACTCAGCTTTGGCAAGGCTGATAATGTCATCCACCTAGGAATACTCCTCTGGGATAGCTGTGACCCAGTAATCTCGATGGCGCATTCTGTAACTGCACAATGCTGTAGTGTGATAGCGTGTTCTGTAACTGTGTAATACTGTAATGTGATAAAGTAGTTAGGCTGGTGTTCTAATCCCTGACATGCCAAGTGTGTGTGTGTGTGTGTGTGTGTGTGTGTGTGTGTGTGTGTGTGTGTGTGTGTGTCCATCTGCCAGTGGGCAAAGCAATGCTTTTCAGTGTACTCACACTCTGTACGATTCCTATACTCAGCTTTGGCAAGGCTGATGATGTCACCCACCTAGGAATATTCCTCTGGGATAGATGTGACCCAGTAATCTTGATAGCATGTTCTGTAACTGTGTAATGCTGTAGTGTGATAAAGTAGTTAGGTCAATGTTTTAATCACAGACATGACATGTGTGTGTGTCCGTCTGCCAGTGGACAAAACAATGCTTTTTAGAGTACTCACACTCTGTATGATTCCTATACTCAGCTTTGGCAAGGCTGATGATGTCACCCACCTAGGAATACTCCTCTGGGAATGCTGTGATCCAGTAATCTCGATAGCGTGTTCTGTAACTGCGTTATGCTATAGTGTGATAAAGTTGTCAGGTAGGTGTTCTATTCCAAGGCATAACAGGTGTGTGTGTTTTTCAGTCATATCCTATGTGTTGGTGGCTGTGAGTGGCTAGCCACTGGATGTGTTCAGGAGCGTGTTTTGTTTCCCTATATAGTGGCCATAAATGTCACAAACAGCCAGGAGACTGGGTTGGCAAGACATACCCATACATTTGGCAATAGGCCTGGTGAGTAAAGTCAGCAACCATAATATTACCCTGAATACAGTCTGAATCCGTGTGTCGCACAGAAACACACTTGCCTTGGGCTTAACACCAGTACATAATACAGGAGTTGCTGGTGGTTTCCTTTTCATTCTTGTCTAATGCTTTGGTGTCACAAGGTTTTTTCTTGAAATATATATTCTATATCTATGTATCTGTATGTATGTATATATATATATATATATATATATATATAGACATACATTTACATGAAGGAATACATGTCCTATACTGTTGAATGCCTATGCTGGATGATATGTACGTGATAACCTCCGAAGTATGTATATCTGCCATGGCTTAGTAGTAAAGCCCATCGTCTGTGGTGTGCAGGGTCCTGATTTCGAGCCTTGCAGAGGCTGGTTGTTTTGTTGCTGGGCAGAACAAGGGCCATTGAATACGGTGTGAGTAAGGTGCTTTAAAGAAGTTGTGTGCGGGTCTGCGTGACGGTAAGCAGTGGTTAGTTTTGGGGAGGCTCAGTATGGGTCATATAACTATGCATTAGCAGCTAATACTATGCAAATGAGGTAAAGGATAGTGAATACCGGTTATCCCCAGGGTGTGAGGCAGGTCCCAAGAGTGTATGTGTATAGATAACCGGGTGCAGGACTCGGATATATGTGACATCATGGGGGGGTGTCAGGCATACTGTACGTGGATTGGAGCCCTGTGGCTCAGGATTGCTCCTAGCTTAGTACAGCTAAGGTGTGTCTATACCTGCCTAGAGCAATTGGAAGGAACAACAGCAGTAGGAGAGTAATCAAGGGGAACTAGCTGAGCTGACAGGTGATATGTATCAGAATCAGCTGATTACAGGGGCAGCAGACCAGCCCAGCCCAGAACACTATTTTAAACTAAGCAAACACCTTCCCCTCTGGCTTTTCCGCACTCTACACCACTGGTGTATACATGCAGGGAAATTTTAACAAACAAACCTATGAAATGATAAGGGCTGCAGCAGGCAACATAGACGAACATGTGCAAGAGGCTGAGGGTGGTGAAGATGTGAATGCTCCCGAACAACCCTCAGTGAGGAGACAGAGAAGAATGTACAGACTCAGGGTAACTTACCAGGGGCTATATGAGCTGGAGATAGTGGAGCGCTTTAGGGTGGACAGAGACCTCCTACAGCAGATTGTTGAGCTGTGCCGGCCACACCTGACACATCAAACAGGCTGAGGGGAACCCAACCCAGTGGATACCAAGGTATGTGTAGGCCTAGGTATATTAGCCACAGGTACCTCCCAAAGCACAACTGGGGATATCATGGGGATCTCACAGGCATCAGCATCCAGAGTAGTCCACCAGTTCCTGGATGCCATGTCAGCACATGCCAGTGAGTACGTATATTTCTTCAACACACGTGAGGTGTTGACCAGCAATATGCGTCTCTTCCACTAAATTGCAGACTACACTGGGGTAGTGGGTGCTATCGCCTGCATGCACATATGCATCAAAGCACCACCCAGTGAGCAGGGTAGGGCCTACATCAACCACAGGGCATCCCCTCCATCAACTGCTAGGTTGTATGTGATGCCCAGGGCATTATAATGAATGTATGTGTTGGCTGCCCCGGAAGCTATAACAATTCACAAATATGGCACCTGATGCAGCTGTACCACAGCTTTGCCAATATGGACATCCCCTATGGTCACCTAGTGGGGAATGCTGGGTACCCACTGGAGCCATGGCTGATGACACCCATCAGAAATGCACACACACCTGAACAACAATGCCATAATGAGGCACACGCACAGGCCAGACATATAATAGAATGTGTTTTTGGGATGCTCAGGTCACGGTTCCAGTGTCTGGACACATCCGGTGGAGCCTTGCGGTATTCATTAGCTACATGCACCCAAATTGTTATGGTATGTGCTATGCTACACAATATGATTTTGCGGAAACAGCTGCAGCAGGAACAGCATGGGGCAGGGCCACACAGCCCCCCACCAATGCCAAGGCCTGTACAGGCACAGAGTGACTTAGAGGAGGAACAACTTGAGCCTGGCCCAGTAGGTGGAAGGAGTCATGCCCAGTATGACCTGGCCATGGCAAAGAGGCAAAGCATAGCATATGCACTGACACAGTAGGGACCCAGGGAATGTCACCCTCTCTGACTCGCACAGACAGTAAAAGGGATGCCTAACATGACACTACCTGTGCTCAGCCATGTATAGGGAGTGTACTATGTGCATCCAACATAGGCAGCCCTCCAGCACCATCCTCAAGTCTGGCACACCCTCAGTGTAAGTCAATCAACCTACCAATTGCCAAATGTAGTAGAATGTGTTGGTACCTGTAGCAATGGTATGGATGTGAGCATGCAAGGGAATTGGGTGGCTGAAAGTTAAGGCAGCAGACAGTAGACACCCATAGTGGCACCATGACATCTGTAACACATATTGGAGTCACCATAATAGCCAGTACTACACAGGGTGACAAAACCTACTGCGGGTAATGGGCTGAGTGTCATGTGTGTCCCTACAGCCCACACAAGTCTCAACCAGCTGGACAGGTGTAGACCGACACAAACAAATACTGTACTATGGCCTCTGAATGTGCCCTATGGTAACCCTTCCCACAGACTCACACAGACAGACTACAGCAGGCCAGGCAGTTGGATGTAGGTTGTGGAGGCTAGGAAGTCAGAAACTAATATGTTGGTAATGAAAGCTAAGATCTGTAGTACACTGGTATGCCTCTAGCCAGCACAATAGGTTGGTCTACACACTGAAATGGAGTGCCTGACATACCAGTATAGTGCTAGTAAATGTGTACAAGTGTCAGGTGTGCCCCCCATCCAACGTACACATATAGCAACAGTCAGGTGTGCCCCCCCACTCCTGTGTAGGAACGTAGATGCAGTCAGGTGTCCCCCCGCTATGCAGAAATGTAGCAAAAGACAATGCCACATGACCGATGGATACCCTGCAGACACAGCATACTACCTGTCGGTGTACAAAGCAAAGGTCAGCACCACAGTACAGACTACCTGGACATGTAACACATGCAATACAGATGACCATACTGGGAATGCTCACACACTTGAAGGTATGAAGGCAATGTTAGTCAACAAAATACTGAATGGTCATACTGGGCATGCTCACACACTTAAACACATGAAGGCCATGTCTGCAAACACCAGTGGTCTGGACATATCTGCCGGTCGCAATTCTTAGTGCAGACACATGTCAGTATGCACCATGCTTGCCTTGCACACACAGTGGATAGAAATACAGGTATATATGTAAGGACAACACACTATAATGCGGCAAAGATAGACGGACATAGATGTGTGAAAGAGGTTGACCATGACAAGGAGCCATCCAGGCCTGCTCCATCCAGCACACAGCCAAAGGGCACCAAAAAAATGAGGTGCAGATGCCATTCACTGCAGATACCAGCCACCTGTATCTGTCAGCATGTCAGACTATGTGGTGCATGTGCCAGCTGTGCAACATGATTGTACAGGGAAGTAGTCATCTAGTAGCTGTATACATGTACCTGTGACATATGGCCCTATGTGCACCCGCATGTGACATGTCAACCGCCACATGACTGGGTTATGGCCGATGCACACACTGCCCTCCCCATAGCAGTATTATGTCAAGCCTGATGAGGTCATCCATTGTGAAATACACCTTTGGGAGAGCTGTAGCTCAGTAATCTCCACGGCGCGTCCCATAACTGCATACTGCTGTAGTGTTATAATAGTTAGGTAGTAGTTCTAACCCCAGACTTGCCAACTGTGTGTGCGAATGTGTGCGCATCTGTCTGTCTCAGACTGTGTAGAGAGAAATGGTTTATAGGCTACCCACAGTCCGTACAAATCATATACTCACCTTTGACAATCCTGCTGATGTCACACACCTAGAAATACAAATCTAGGACTGCTGTAATCTGTTATTCTCCATAGCACGTGCAGTACATGCATGTTGCTGTAGTGTGACCCAATAGGTTGGTAGGGGTTTGAATCCTGGACATGGCAGGTGTGTTTGTTTGACTACTGGAGCCTGTGTGGGGGTGGCTGTGATTGTCTAACCATGTTTGGGGAGTGGATTTTGTAGTTTTCCTATATGGTGTCCATCTTATGACACAATGCCCACCTCACGAGGCATACAGATGTCAGTCAGCCACGGGACTGTGTTGGCAAGTCATACCCCTACAAATGGCAAAAGGCCTGGTGAACAAAGTATGCAACCCTACTAGTACTTGCCTAGGATATCTTGCTATGTTGCTAGTACCATGCACATTGATGACAGATAGTAGGCATGGTGTGATTGCAGTGGGCTGCAGAGGATATGGCACCATGTACAGTGGTACAATAGGCACATAATTGCAGGCAATGTGCCTTCACTATGTTCATCACTGGATGCCTGCAACATATGTGGTGCCATCAAATGTGATCCAAAGAGGCCATACAATGCCTTACACATGTGCCCTGTATGGACCGATACCACTGAAACCAGGGAATACCTGTATCATGCTATCATTGCAGGTGCAGGGCCGACCTGCTGACTATAAGCAGGTTTCACCACACAAGGCCAATATTGGCATATTGGAGAATAAGTCTGTGTACACAACATATACCTGCCATACCAGGTACATCTGTACATGTCACTGTACATTATTATGGGACATGCCCATCCCAGGCAATGTCCATGTCAAGGACTATCAAACACATACATAGCATGCATTGCAAAGGTATGGCCATACACAATGGTAACCAGGATGACAGGGCAGTTCATGCAATACCCATCTGTGTGGGACATTGCAGACACTACACCCCTGTACCACACTGCACACCATTGTCAGGTGGCACGATGCCAAGGAGTACCCCTCACCCAGCCTTGTACAGCCATCTTGCACAGTCAACTACTACACACCCATGAAGCAATGCATACATGCATGTCAGTACTGGCACCTTGTGTCTGCATGTGGGTTATGATGCTCTCAACCACAAACCCAGTATAACCCTCACTGGTATACCAACAGATGTCAAACACGTTCACATGCCCTAGCCCATAGAACCTCCAGATATCCCCTGTGGTGCATGTAGTACCTGTGCATTACTGCAGTGTGGCAAACTAAGTAGTTAGGGAGTGTATTTGTGGCCCTGGCAAAAAGTGTAAATGCAAGTCCATTAGAGAGTATGGTTGTGGTGACAATGGCATCCATTTACGTCGACAGCCATGTGTGCTACACGTAATGTATGCCTACTATATCTCTGTTGCACATGTCTCTCACCAACACACATATATGTTCTCACAGCACAGCTACATGTCGGCTTTGTGGCACATGTAGTAACTGCATGCACTTGTAATAGTAATGACTAGTCAGTCAGGGGTTTAAACCCTGTACTGGTAGGTGTGTGACAGACGATGCTTAGGTTGTAGTCTCCAAGCCCTTCTCTGATGTACTTTGTCTGCCTCTCCCACACACTCTCTGGTGGCTGTGGAGGTGTACACCTGCTCAGCAGCAGCATGTGTATTGTAAGTGATGGACATGATCAGGTGATGGCCTCTGCACCTATTGCAGTCCACCTCTAGCTGATTGCATGTGGAACAGCTGTGATAATGTTCACATAGCCATTCACATGATAAACACAGTACAATATCTAGGAACATCATGTTGGTGTTTGGCCATGACAGTCACTGTGAGTGGTACCTGAATGTGGTGTTTTGAAACAGCATCACAGATGATATCTGGATGTTCCTCAAACATCATACACAATGGGAAATAACCTAAAGACAGGAGGGTGATGTGCCAGACATGACTACAGCATGTAAGTGTAGCTATGCTTTATTGAGACTACTGCCTGTTTAACATGTTGTGTGTAGTAATGGCTATTCTGCATGTTCTATAACAGACATGACAGTGCTCTGTTTGTGAGGGCACTCCATCTGTAGGGCCATCTGTGGACTTGTCAGTGTGTGGAACTATTGGTTTCCTGTGTTACACACTGAACACACATCTGTGCACAGCAGGAGCATAGTGTGAGGATTGCTACCAGTACATGGTGATAGGGATATTTTACTGCCATCGCATCCCTTACAGGACATATGTCACATGGAACAGTGGCGTGACAGACACTGTCTGGGGTTCTCAGTGGCAAGCCAATAATGGGCCACTGTTCATAGCTGCAGTCACACGTCTTCTACACTTTGTACAGATGTCATGCAGTATATATGTATGTGTTTTACACCCCTGCAAATGTATACCTTCTGTTGTGCTGGGTTGATGGTCATATATATGCCTACTGTTGTTAGTAATCCTGAAAGCTGTTGTCTATTACTAAGCCATATCTGTGCTTAAACTGCAACACCATAGGCTGTATGGGTTTGGAGGTCCCAGCAGAACCTCCTGTCCCACCTCAGCTGGCCATGGCACCAGGCACCAGCACATCAGGGGCCCAGCTTTGGACATCAACCTCTTTTGGCTCTGCACCACCTTCTGGTTTTACCAACACTGAGGATGGGGCTTGTCCCCCCTAGGAGCAGGGCCAGACAGGAACATGTCCACTGTCGTACTGTCCTGGACATAGTGTGTTGGGGGCTTAATAATGGGTTCCGAGGCCAGATACGCCAGCTCAAGGGTGGAGTGTCACATTTACAGGGTGAGGCTGCCCATCTTGGACAGCCCCCAGCACTGCCTCCTTTTCAGCTGTTTTGGTGCAGTGGTGGCTGCCCATGGCTGGGAATCTCCATCCCATTGTTCCCATGGGCTTGTGAATGCCAAACACCCCTTCCCATCTGAGGTATATCCCCCCACATGTGTCATATACTGACCCTGTATGCTGTTTTGTCTGTAATCCTACCCTACCTATCCTCCACGGGCATACCTACTCTTCTTGTCCCACATCCCACTCTCACCCTACAGAAACATAAGGCCAATCAGTTTCTAGGAAAACATTTGCTCCATACATAACTGTCCATTTCACACATGTGTCCACTGGACACATGTAACCCTTTTAATATGCATCACAACACACTCCTGTTATCCTCACCCCTGTCCCTCAGCCGCATGATCCTTGTATGCACATCACTCCTAAATGTTCCAGGTACACATGATGTGGACGACCCCATTGTACACACAACATTAATGGTCCCTCTATGGTTACCCCGTTTACCTTTATCATGATGGTGATGTTGCACACCGCACCTTGCAAGAGTACTGTTCTCACACAATGATTGGACAAGAACTGTTGTGGTAATGTACATTACATGCACAGAGTGATGTTTATGGTCAATGTACAACTGTTTGCGTGTATGGATGATACATGTCTGTCTGAGGGAGTCTTGAAATTACATAGGACAACACCACTACATAATACAGGCGTCACTGGTGTTTCCCTTTTCATTCATTTGTAATGCATTGATGTCACATGGTATGTTCCTGATATATCTCTATATATCTATGTACCTGTATGCTGGACATAAACACTCACACATCCATCTACATGATGGAATACATTTCCTACAATGTTGAATGACTGCACTGTATGATATGTTTGTGGTAAGGTCCGATGTCTGTATATCTGCCATGGCATATTGGTAGATCACATTAGCTGTGTATGCAGTGTACTGGTTCCGAGCCTTGCAGAGGCCGTTTATTTTGTTGCAGGGAAGAACAAGGCCATTGGATACGGAGGGGTTAAGGCACATTAAAGCAGTTGTGAGCGGGTGTGCGTAGGTTTGGGCAGTGTTAAGCAATGCTAACCTCTGGTTACAGCTTCTTACACTCAGTTAGCATCTACATTGCTTTACCAGTGTAATACTTGCATACTGGCACCCATACAGGCTTACACCCGCTTGCTTCCATACTTGCAAATGCACTGACATCGGTGTTTGCATCTGACAGTCACACCCCTGGGTGGGAGTGAGGACTACATTATTACCTTGTGATGCCTATTACATCAGATTACATGCCTACAGTATCGGGAATGGCTGCCCATTAGGCGATGGCATACCATTCGACTGTACGGATTCCGCGGCCTGTCCAGTGTTTTATTCATATTATTTGTGTGTTCCTCTTACAATCTGCAAACATCTGGCTGATACATGGGAACTGAGACTCTTCAATACAGACAAGTAATTGGATTTTGGGACCCACATCCGTCGGCCGAGTCATTCTACTGCATACCTATTATTCTATCATCTTTCTAAGGTAGTCAGTGGAATATGTGCTTTCTGTCCCTATCAGACCTCACATACGATTGGGGAAAAATGAAGACTGAATCAGGGACACAGCATAACAACATCAGGGACACATTTAAATTATTGGGGTTACTAACCTGACACACTGACAGACTCAGAGCATATGATTTCATACACATTGTCTGAGGTACATCATGTTTATGACTCTTAATTGTTGTCGTTATTCATTACATGTAATCCACCACCTTTCCTCCTAATATCACTAGTTCTAGGATGGTTTAGGTGGGACAGAGTTAAAATCTGAGTCAAAACCAGGGAGATCCCTGGTAATCGGGGACAGTTCAATGGTATGGTCCCTATGTGTTCCCCTAATGGATTATGGCCTATCCAGTGGATGGACTCTTAGGGGTTGGGAGGTATGGGTGTCAGCTATGCCCGTATTGGGATATTACTTACATCCCCGGGATGGTCCTAATACAGCTCTGCCAGCCAACACCTGCACGCCTAGGCCCATAATCACATACCCATAGTTCCCCCACCTGCTACTCCTCTACAGCACTTATCCTTACTGTGGGTGCAGGTGGGGTATAAACACACCACTACACACTACCCACTCACCGTGTGTTGAGACACATGCCGTACATTGTGTCGACCCATGGGTTATCAGGCTTACACAACCTACTGGTCCGTGTACATATACAGCCTGGTTTGATAACTCATTATCAGGACTGACTCTGATCATTAATGGTTGGTGTCCCACAAGGGGCATCGATGTCTATGTTTCAAGGTTAGACCTTGCAGGTCTCGCCCACTGGTAGTATCCTGCCGGTGGTCTGGGAAGAAGTGGTGTGTTTACCTTTACTGTGTGTCTGTATGTCTCACCGGCCTAGCTGGGGGGGTGGGGGATGATGTTACGTGTTACACTTTTGTTCATTGGACCTCCCACCACCATATGCATGGACTGTGAAAATATGTTACTCGTAACTGTTGTCTCATATCCTAGCTATATACATGTGTATATCGACTGTAACATATATATATATAGGTTCATAGGTTCATACTAGGCTATCTGCCCTAGGGCATTTATAAGCCTAGCCAGAGTGTATTTGGCTTTTGCCACCCATTTTAAATTAATTTTGCTATGCCCTTTTTTGAGGTTTGTATACTGTGCCTCTGTCTAACAGTGACACAGAAGTGATACCCGGGGTAAACCTATGATCTCCCATCCACTCATCAAGATTCCTCTTGAAGAGAGTCAATGAGGGACTCTGCCTAACCTGGACTGGGATTTTATTCCAAAGTGAAGGGAGCCTCTGGGTTATGAATCTGTCCCTCCAGCATGTCCTATTTATTTCAGTGCTGAGGTTCAAGTCTCTCGAGCGCGTAGCTCGATGAGATTTGGATTTTCTGAGCTGCAGCATGTCCATTAATTCCGGGTTGGGCATGGCTTTATACGTTAGGCACAGATCGCCTCTGAGCAGGTGGTAGGCCACTGAGTAGAGCTGGAGTTTCTTTAACTGGGCAGCATATGGCATCTGTTTGAGCCCTATAATCCTCTTGGTGAGGTACTTTTGGGGTCTTTCCAGTTGCTGCAGGTGTCTGGTAAGGTACATCCCGAAAGGGGCATTGTACTCAATTATGGGCCTGATGAGGGATGAGTAAAGAGGCACGATGACCTCCCCTGATCTAGATGTGAATCCCTTCATGATTAGGTGGGCTATATAAAATGTTTTTCTAACCACTTTGGCCACGTGGTTGTCAAATGAGAGATTGCTATCAACTTGGGTCCCCAGGTATCTAATTACTTCTTCTGTACTTAATGGATTACCATCTATGTGATAATTTGTGGGCACTTTGTTTTTGCCAAAGGGGGTGACTATACACTTTTTGGTGTTTAGCTTGAGGCCATGGATCTGGCACCAGTTGTCTGTTTCTATGAGTCCCTTTTGGAGGATGCTTGTGTCAGCTGGAGAGTCGATTATGGCACCCAGTTTGTAGTCATCTGCCAACTTAGTCAGCCACAGTCTTTCCATGTTGGACTGTACCTCCGAGAAATATATACCGAACAAGAGCGGTCCCAGGACTGAGCCTTGTGGGATGCCACTTGTAACTGGTTTGGAGTCTGACATGGCTCCAGCAATTCTAACCATGTGGGTTCTGTCCTTGAGCCAGTTTGCAACCCATCTAGTGACATAGGGGTTTTTCTATTTAAGCTGGTGAGCTTATCTATAATGCCCGTGTGGGGTATTGTATCGAAGGCTTTTGTGAGGTCCAGGTAGGCTGTGTGGACCACCTTCCCCTCGCCAATGGCCTTGGTGAATGTTTCAAAGAAATCAACCAGGTTTAAGAGGCAGGATCTGCCCTTAACAAAGCCGAACTGGGTAGGATCCAGTGTCTGTAGGTCCCCAATATCTTTATTTATGAGGTCCATGATGATCCTTTCCATAGCTTTGCAGACTAAGCTAGTCAGGCTTATGGGGCGATAGTTTCCAGGATCCATTGAGTCACCACCTTTGTGGAGAGGGACCACTGTTGCTGTACGCCACTCTTTGGGTACATATCCTGTAGTAAGGCTAAGATTGAACAGTAGTTTTATGTTTGGGTTTAGCTCTTCTTGGAGTTCATGTAGGATGCAGGCTGGGACACCGTCTGGTCCCATTGATGCTGTGTTTTTTGCTTTGGAGAGGGCAGCTCTTACCTGAGCATCTGAGATGTCAGGGGGACAGCACTCTGCTGGGATAAATATTTGCCCTTTTGGTCAGGAGGGGGGGAGAAGTTTGCACTGAACCTGTCAGCTAGGATGTTGGCAATATCTGTGGGTTCGGTGTATTTTTTGTCATTTTGGACTAATTCTGAGCATATCTGGGAATTCCCACCCAGGTTCCTAACATAACTAAAGAAAGCCTTGTGATTATCCTTAGTGTCCTGTGCAATTTTTCTCTCGAAGCTGGCCTTAGACGATATTATGAGTGCCCGTAGTTTTTTGCTAATACTAATCAGAGATGCCTTCCCTTTTTGGGATTTTGCTCTATCATGTAGTAGCTTTCTTCTTCTATTGTATAATTTGTTTATGGCTGGGGTCCACCAGGCAGGACATCTGCCTTTGGAGGATTGGGTCTTGGTTTTATGTGGGATTGCATGATCCATGCATTCCTGAAGGTGTTCATAGAATGCGTTTATAAAGGATTTTGAGGTCTGGGCCGTATTTTCCACAGGCCCGGGGACTTTGAAGGATTCCACCTCAGTTTTGAGGAGTGTGAAATTTGCTTTAGAGGAAGTTTTTCACTGTGGTTTTCAGGGCAGAGGGCGGAGTTGGGATGTGAATATCCAGTGAGATTAGTTTATGCTCTGATTTTACCAGTGAGGGATACACTTCTGGTCTGGAGCATAGAGCCCCCATGTTGGTGATGATCAAGTCCAGTATGTTTTCCCCTCTTGTGGGAGTGGTAACAAGTTGTTCCATAGCATTTGAGTTTATAAATTCTAGGAACCTTTGGGCTAGGGTGTTGGAGCTATGTTTGGGTAGTTGAAGTTGCCCAATATAATGGTGTTTGGAGAGACCTTCATATTTTCCATTGTTCTCAGGAAGGCCGAGTGGGGTTCCTGGGTTTGGGAGGGTGGTCTGTAGCAGGCTATAAACTGGAAGGCAGTTTTACCCACTGTTAGTTGCACATGGATAGTCTCTGATGCTTCGTGCTGTGCCACCAACCTGGAGGCGTGGGTATCTTTGACGAATATTGATATCCCCCCCTCCTTTTGTGGTACGGTCCAAGTTTTGGGGCCGAAAAGCATGGTATGAGGTATAACCTGGTAGTACTGGGGTGCTCTCTTCAGCCTTGAACCAGGTTTCTGTTACTGCACAGATATCGATGTTCTCCATGCTAAGGAGAGTTTTGAGTGCGTGCATCTTGAGGTTTAGACTTCTGGCATTGAGTAGCATTACTCTTAATTTCTTATCCCGTGTGATACCTATGGAGGTGGGTTTGTCTTTTGAGCCTTGGCACTATGGGGGTAGCAAGAGCCTTTGCCAATATCCGAAAGCCCAGGGGTGACAGGTGCAAGCCATCCCTAGCGAAGCATCGTGGCTTGTCGAGCATGTCATCCCAGGCTGACAGGCATTGGATCCCCTTTGAATGACACCAATACTTAAGCCAATTGTTGAAATTGATCATCTTGTCTTCATATTGTGGCATCATTCTTGGTGAGAGTAAGATGCTACTCAAGGTCAGGGTCATACCAGCCTGGGCTACATGCTCAGAGAGCTCCTCTATGTCTCTTTTCATGTAGTCCAGGGTGGTACATCTCAGGTCATTCACACCAGCATGGACAATGACTGAGTCATATTTGTACTTGCCTTGGAGTAACCCGAGTGCTTGTGTTATATTGTGGATCCTAGCGCCCGACAGGCAGCTCAGCATGACCTTCTCCTTCTTCAGCCTGGTGAGCGGGATGTCAGTGTGCCTGATGATAGAGTCACCTATTACAAGTGTATCAGGTGTGTTGTTTAGCCTTAAGGGCTGTGACTGTTCAGCACACTGGCTTTGTGAGCTATGTGTTGCATGTGTTTTGTTTTGGGGTAGCGGTTGCTTGGGTGTCTGCTTTGGAGGTCTCTGCTGCTTAGGCAGATTTTTATTTAGGGCCTCCAAGTATGTTTTTGTGTGTTTATGTGTTTGGTTTGCTGTCGTGGTAGGTCTATGTGAGACTGGAATTGTAGTGAGTGTGGTTTCCTTCTCCTCCTGACTGGTTTCGCCAGTAATGAGTTGAGAGAGCTTAGCCTCCAGTATGGCTATATGATTGCATCTCTCACATGTGTTGGAATTTGTTGGGAGGAGTAGCGGGTTGTCTGTGTACATGAAGCAGTTGTAACATTGCCTCAAGATTTCCAGATTCACCAGCTGGACCGGAGAGGAGATTGACAACTGACCTTTGGACATGCTAGAATAGTATTGGGAATTCCTTTATAATTGAAAAAAAGGGCCAATGGGGAACAAGGTACTCAAGGGGAGTTTGTAAGGGTGTAGTGCTTTTAATATTTTAGTGCTGACTTATATAATTGCTTTAGTGAGCAAGTGCCAGGTAACTTAAATGCAATGTGTTTCAGGTAACTTAAATGCAAAAATGACAAACAGTAACTTTCTTTCAAGTGAAACAAGGAAATAAGTACAGTAAGCAATGCAGATATCACTAGGGATCCACAGAAGCACTGAAAAGCCACGTTTTAGGTGGAATTAGCGTTTCAGGGAAATAACAAGCAAACAAACAAGCAGCATACAAATAAAGCTAGATTCAGCAGGCCTGGATCTAGTCTATGCTACAGCAAACAAGGAGTACCAATTTCAGTAAGAAACAGTTGAAATATGCAGGCACTATAAGCCTTTAACCAGAAATTCCCAGCTCAGAAGGGCAGAGTCCAGCCTCTCCTCCCACAAGAGTGCAGACCACGAACCTTCTTAATGTAAAATAACTGGCCTGAAACCCAAGTGCTTAAACCAGAACTAATACACTTTTAGAATAACAGACACTGAGCCCTCAATCAGCAGTTCACAACTTAGAAGGATGGAAGCTACCTGTCCTGCCACCACAGTGCAGGCCACAAACCTTCCTAATGTAAAACAACTGGTCTGAAGCCCAAGTGCTTAATCCAAAAGACTTAGAATGATAGCTACACTTTAATCAAGTTACTACCAAGCAGTAATAAATACAATTGAATACTTTAAAGAATGCCTGGATTAGTGCTCAAGTTATACAAACAAAGCTAGATTCAGCAGGCCTGGATCTAGTCTATGCCACAGCAAACAAGGTGTACCAATTTCAGTAAGAAGCAGTTCAAATATGCAGGCATTATAAGCCTTTAACCAGAAATTCCCAGCTCAGAAGGGTAGAGTCCAGCCTCTCCTCCCACAAGAGTGCAGACCACGAACCCTTTTAATGTAAAATAACTGGCCTGAAGCCCAAGTGCTTAAACCAGAATTAATACACTTTTAGAATAACAGACACTGAGCCCTCTCAGATATATACAGATATATCCATATATGTATGCATACATGTATATTTATATCTCGCTGTCTATATATATATATATATATATATATATATATATATATATATACATATATCTATATATCTACGTATAAAATCTAATGGCATATGGGTCTATGGTTGTCTGCATATGTATATAAAATAGTAAAAAGTCACAGACCAGGAACCAAAAAACCAAAGTAATTCCAAAGGCAAAGGAACATCAACCAGCGGTAGTACTTCCGATATGCAAACTTTAATAAAGGCAGAATGCAATAAAAACACGTAATAAAATTAAGCGCTTTCGCCTGGTTACTACCAGGCTTTATCAAGATAAAAAAAGTTTAAAACAGTGTCTTAATATATACTTACAATAGATCACATGATTTCTAATCAATCAACTAATTAAAGCACTTCAATTTAGTGGCGTTTTTCTTAAAGAACTATACATCACATTGAATCTACAAAAACTAATACTAATGTTGAAAACATTTTGAAAAGTTTTTTATATAAATCAGAAAAACACATTTCATTAAGTTAATATAATTTTCTGTAGCCACCAAATAAATAAGTGTAACCAATACATAGCCCTACTAAATGCATATAAACATTGAACATTAGCCTCAAGCCCATAACATGCCCGATTCCTTTAAAATATATAAATAATCAGTGTGTGCTTGGCTTATAGTCTGGCTCTTCTTAGTCTAAGAACACTGGTAATGCTAACGTTATCATTGAGTCCAGGAGATTTTGAGGCATTAAGTTTTAATTGCCACAAAAGTTCTTTGTACTCAGGGAGTGTTTCCCAGTCACCCCCTCTCTGATCCTGCACAACTTGTTCCAAAACTAAAAACTTAAGCTGCATACTAGGACATAAAGTCAAATGCTTGTAGAAGGCATTGGTATCCTTCTTTTTAGAGACCTTGTATAAATGCTCGTATATTCTACGTCTTAGAGGTCTTTCAGTTTTTCCCACATAGAAACTACAGCATTGAGTACATATCCCCAAGTAAACAACTCCTCTAGTCCCACAGTTATAATAACCAGTTGCCTTAACCTTAAAATTCCTTGTAGGAATGTATAAACTACTGTCATTAAAGACAAAAGGGCATTGATTACAGGCTCCACATTTGTATGTGCCTAACTTAGAACCAAAATGAGCACGATTCTTATGGCAATTTTTACTTTCAAACAAACCCTTCAAATTAGTATCCCTCCTCCTTACAAAACTGGGTTTTGTGGATACTATGCTTTGTGTGTCTTCTTGCAAGGTTAAAATCAGCCAATATTTCAAAACAGTTTGTTCTACCTGCTCAGATTCCCTAGTAAATGTGTATATAAAAGTATTGTGTGAATTATACTTTTCTTCTTGTTCTTTTTGCTCTTTTTGCTCAACCATCTGCTGGCCAATACCCAATAATGGAAAATACTTGAGCTCCCTATCAGATGTTACTTCTTTGGCCATTTTGTTTACCAAACATGATGGGTAACCCCTTTGCAGAAAAAGTTTTTTTAAAAAGCTTATTTCCTTAAGAAATAACTCATCACTACTGGACATTCTAGAGGCCCAGATGAATTGTCCTTTTATTATTCCCTTCTTCTGGTAAAAAGGGTGGCCACTTTCAAAATGCAGGTAAGAGTTTAAAAAAGTGGCCTTTCTGTAAATCTTGGATTGAAAACAACCCTTAACATAATCTTTAAATAGTGTTAAATCCAGGTAACTAAGATTGTCATTACTTACATTGCATGTAAAAGAAAGGAATTGTGTGGATGTGTTAATGTATGCCATAAATTCCTTGAAATCATCTAAATCACCATTCCAAAGTATACATATGTCATCCAAAAAACGTTTGTAGTGAATAATATGCTTGGCCTAGTCAGTTTGAAATATGAATTTGTTTTCCCAATAATGCAAAACAATGTTTGCATATATCGTGGCACAGGGGGTACCCATTGCCACCCCCTTTTTTTGTCTAAACATCTCTCCATTAAAGTAAATACAGTTGTTTTGAAGAACAATCTCCATAAATTCAACTAGCAACATAACTGTGTTAGACCCTAAACCAGATTGCGTGGCTAAAATCTCGTTAAACCACTCCAGGCCAACAGAATGCGGAATGCTGGGAAATAACTCCCCAATATCTATAGTTGCCATCAGACAGGCCAGTTTATACAAATCTCTTTCAATACCTTTAAGAAATTCCCAGGAATCTTTACAAATATGCTTCAAGGATGACACAAATTTCTTAACAGTCTGGTCTATAAATTTGCCCAGTGCTTCCATAATACCACCCGAACCAGATACTATAGGCCTAAATTTCAGAGGGTCTAACCCCTTGTGAACCTTTGGTATTCCAAAAATCACTGGAATCTTAGGCTTGTCTATGTACAAATAATTATACAACTTCTCATTAATGACCCCTGCATTAAATGATCAAATAATGCAAATTTAATCTTAGAGTAGGCAATGTTAACCTCATTCCTGGAAACCACCTCATACTGGTCTACATCCTGCAACATACTGTGCATTTGGGATTCATAAGCCCAATCATACATCAAAACCACCCCCCACCTTTACCTGGTTTCATCACTCTAACCACCTCAAGTTTAAGGAAGTTAACTAGTTGGTACAAATCAAAATCAATGTTGTCAGGTGGGACTTGTACATTACTTGAATATTGTTTTCTTAAGTCCATCTCCACCAATTCTTCGAAAACCTTTAAAGAGGGGAGAATGGGGGGGGGGGTTAAAAGTACCCGTTCTTCTAAATTGTTCTTTCGTCACCTCCTGCCCTTGAAATTGTAATGCAAGATTTAAACGTCTCACAAACAACTTCAAATCTGTTAATGTTTTGGACAAATTTAATGAACGCAGAGGAACAAATTGAAAACCTCTAATAAATAATTCAAAAAAATTTTTTGTAACTTGAATATCATTAAAATTGTAAATGGAGAAATTACTCATAGTTAACACCCTGCTATTACAGTTTGTTGCTTCGTTGGCCAAACTAAAAGAGCCAAAAACATCCAAAAGGGGTGGTTCATCTATCTGCGCAACTTGCTCCAACCCTGTTGAAAGTATGTCGTGCTCTTCCCCCTCGGTCTGCCCTGGGGGTACTGAAAACCCTGATGCACATTCCTATGCTCCTTTTGAGCCAAACATTCACTTCTTCTGGATAATTCCGTTGTTGGGACTGCCTCATTACTGACAAATACTGAGTTGTCACCAATATCAATATTGTGACCAGCGTTCATTTTCCCTTTACCTGGTAAAGGGTAGGCCAACCCATCCCTATATTCAACCAAGTCGCGCTCTAATTTTCTAATTTTATGATTGACAATTTTTATACAATGCTGGTCCACCTCATTAAACATCACATCATATTCCCTTTTAATACCAGGAAAACCTTTTCCTTTAACAATAGAATCATTTAAGTTGTTTACTTCCTTTAATAAAGAACCCACCTTAACTTCATAATCTTTAACCATGAAGTCAAGCATTTCTAGTCCAGTTCTGTCAAATAAATTAACCAAATTGTTGTACAGAACAGTTCCTGGTAAAGCACTGTTCGGAAATTTGAAGCATCGTAACCCTTTTGGCACACATTGCACAAGTATGCACTCTTTTAAGTAGTCAATCTCTAACTGCATAGTTTTAAATGCATACAATTTATCACTAAACTCTTTAAAGTCTTGTTCAACACAGTTAGTTTGATTTATCGAAGCTACAAATGTACCTTGTTTGAATAAAAACTGCTGTTCTGTCCACGCGTTAAAATTAAAATCCTTCATTTGCATGGTAGCCCCATTCTTCCTATTAGCATATGCTTTACCCGGTTGTTCCTGCAGATTGGTGTCCACCAATACAATCTCATCAGGAAGTTCCACCCGGGTCGTACCATCATATGCTTGGGCTAATGGTGATAAAGGTTTCTTCTTTAAACCTTGTTGTTGGTTACCAGGCAGTTTTGAAATAGTGTCACCTGATCCCAACACCAACAGGTTATTACTCAACTGAGTTAATAAAACCAGAACTTGCTTAAATTCCCCTCTTGTCACAGGAGCATCATCTGGTTCATCACGAAGCAACATTGGCATATTCTGGAACTCCACTGCATCAGCTCCTTCCGCCATGTATAACAACCAAAATAAAATAGTAGAAAGTCACAGACCAGGAACCAAAAAAACAAAGTAATTCCAAAGGCAAAGGAACATCAACCAGCGGTAGTACTTCCGATATGCGAACTTTAATAAAGGCAAAATGCAATAAAAACACGTAATAAAATCAAGCGCTTTTGCCTGGTTCCTACCAGGCTTTATCAAGATAAAAAAAGTTTAAAACAGTGTCTTAATATATACTTACAATAGATCACATGATTTCTAATCAATCAATTAATTAAAGCACTTCAATTTAGTGGCATTTTTCTTAAAGAACTATACATCAAGTTGAATCTACAAAAATTAATACTAATGTTGAAAACATTTTGAAAAGTTTTTTATATAAATCAGAAAACCACATTTCATTAAGTTAATATAATTTTCTGTAGCTACCAAATAAATAAGTGTAACCAATACATAGCCCTACTAAATGCATATAAACATTGAACATTAGCCTCAAGCCCATAACATGCCTGATTCCTTTAAAATATATAAATAATCAGTGTGTGCTTGGCTTATAGTCTGGCTTTTCTTAGTCTAAGATCACTGGTAATGCTAACGTTATCATTGAGTCCAGGAGATTTTGAGGCATTAAGTTTTAATTGCCACAAAAGTTCTTTGCACTCAGGGAGTGTTTCCCAGTCACCCCCTCTCTGATCCTGCACAACTTGTTCCAAAACTAAAAACTTAAGCTGCATACTAGGACATAAAGTCAAATGCTTGTAGAAGGCATTGGTATCCTTCTTTTTAGAGACCTCGTATAAATGCTCGTATATTCTACGTCTTAGAGGTCTTTCAGTTTTTCCCACGTAGAAACTACAGCATTGAGTACATATCCCCAAGTAAACAACTCCTCTAGTCCCACAGTTATAATAACCAGTTGCCTTAACCTTAAAATTTCTTGTAGGAATGTATAAACTACTGTCATTAAAGATGAAAGGGCATTGATTACAGGCTCCACATTTGTACGTGCCTAACTAAATTGAAGTGCTTTAATTAATTGATTGATTAGAAAAAATGTGATCTATTGTAAGTATATATTAAGGCACTGTATTAAACTTTTTTTATCTTGATAAAGCCTGGTAGGAACCAGGTGAAAGCGCTTGATTTTATTACGTGTTTTTATTGCATTTTGCCTTTATTAAAGTTCACATATCGGAAGTACTACCGCTGGTTGATGTTCCTTTGCCTTTGGAATTACTTTGGTGCATATGTATATATTTATATGTGGGTATGTAGCTGTATTCTTTCTCTGTATGTATACATTCGTACTATAGTGAGGGAGTTCCATATCTCTGTCACTATGAGTAGATATACGCACACTTACCTCTAAATATATATGTTTACATCTAGTTATTCTGTTCCTTGCCATATAGATTACACTTTGCTTTAGTGGGTCTTTCAGTGGGTGTGGCTGCTCATTGGGTGACGCCTCTGCCCAATGAACACATCCGCTTGTATCCCTGGGGCTGTCCATATAGGTCCACATCAGCCGACACCTGCACACCTAGACCCATAAGTAGCTACCCATAGTTCCCCCACCCTTGCCTCCTCAACAGTACCCACCCTTACTCTGGGACCTGGTCTGCTCTGGACACACCACTACACGCTGCCCACTCTCCACTTCACGGTACCCATTTCATACAATTTTTTTGCCCCATGGGTCATCAGAGTTACCCACCCTTGTATTCTGAGTCTTTATGCACTGCGGACAAAATGGCCAGTCTATCGCCTTCTTTTGGTTTGGTCAATTTTTAGGGTGTCCCGCAAGGGACGCTCCTGTCTGTGCTGCATGATTAGAATCCATGGGTGCACTGTGTACCCCTCAGTTATATCCTGCCTGTGGTCTGGGGAGCAGTGGACTCTTTACATTGTTTGCATGTATGTTTCCTGTGTCTGGCTGTGAGGGGGGGGGGGGCTGGAAGGGCATGCTAAGTGTTTCATGTTTCTTGCCTGGGCTCCTAACTTCCATTGGCATAGCCTGTGAACATATGTCATTCCCGTGTGCTACTTCCTATCATAGCTGTATATCTCTGTATATCTACACACACACACACACACACACACACACACACACACACACACATATAAATATATATATATATATATATATATATATATATATATATATACATAGATGCATATATATATGCATCTTTAGTAATCTAGAATAGACCCTGTCTGCTGTCTGCTCCTCTCCTAGCATCTCTCTTTCCCTGTGCTTTCCCTGCTCTTCCTGTGCCTCCAACACTAGACTACAGGAACCAAAGGACCCTCTCCAAACTACAGTGGAGTTTACCTTCAGCATTAGACTCCCAGCATCCCCATTCAAGGAAACTAGAAAACTTTCCCTGCTCTACCTGTGCCTCCAACACTAGACTACAGGAACCAAAGGACCCTCTCCAAACTACAGTGGAGTTTACCTTCAGCATTAGACTCCCAGCATCCCCATTCAAGGAAACTAGAAAACGTTCCCTGTTCTTCCTGTGCCTCCAACACTAGACTACAGGAACCAAAGGACCCTCTCCAAACTACAGTGGAGTTTACCTTCAGCATTAGACTCCCAGCATCCCCATTCAAGGAAACTAGAAAACTTTCCCTGCTCTTCCTGTGCCTCCAACTAGACTACAGGAACCAAAGGACCCTCTCCAAACTACAGTTGAGTTTACCTTCAGCATTAGACTCCCAGCATCCCCATTCAAGGAAACTAGAAAACTTTCCCTGCTCTTCCTGTGCCTCCAACACTAGACTACAGGAACCAAAGGACCCTCTCCAAACTACAGTGGAGTTTACCTTCAGCATTAGACTCCCAGCATCCCCATTCAAGGAAATTAGAAAAGTATGTTTCCTGTCTAACTACTGCCAGATAGCTTCTCCTCCACTGTACCATTATTACAGGGCCTAAGCACATTGAGAGTCTGGACAGCCAGCAGCCTCTACCCCCCCCTCTGTAATTTTCTAACACCCCCTTCTTTCTCTAGTGAGTTCACGCAACTGCCACCCCAGCTTTCACCCCTCTCCTAGCTTCATTCAGCTGCCTCCCTCATAGAGCCAACTGTAATTATAGACCTGTCCACTAGGGGGCTCCCTTCTTCACAGTCCTATCTGTACTCTTTAGCCTCCTGAGTCTTTTTTACTTACTTTATCTTTTCTGTTATCCCAGACCTATTTTTATCTAGCTCCTCCAACTATACCCTGTACTCTTCTTTCTTTTTCTACCATCTCTAGGCTCTTTCTTCACTGTTCTTATCTACTTAAGATTTAGAAAACTTACCTTCTGAAGCCTACACTGCTGATTGTTTCTTTCTCCCACAGCTGCTTCTTACCTGTTTCTACCCGCTCCGTTCGCCCTGCGGACTCCCTCCGCTCCCCTACCCTGTCCCCAATTCCCACCCACCCCCAGTGCTCCTACCTTTATAGTACTATTGACCACACCCCCTATCTTACCTACCCAATCAGATAAGTACCTATCTTACACTCACTCCGCCCATTCTACGGTACATCATACTCACTAATTAACTAACCATCTCCTTCCCTATTTACCTAAGCTCAAACTACTTCTCAGCTTCTAGAACTACAACCTTCCTTTCTCTTCTTTGTGCATCTCCCTAACTTTTAAAATGCACAGAACATCTATCTCTCCTCAACTAAAACTTCTTATCTGTTTATCACTTCTTTCCTGTCTTGTTACTTCTTACCTCTTAACCTCTTATGAATACTCACTTCACTCTACCATTCCTTTTTCATCCAAACATACCTCTACACCTATATGTACTTTCTCTCCTAACTTCTCAAATGTCACTACTCAACCCAATTACCTACTAGGCAAATACCACAGACTTGCATATGTTAAGTTAAACAAACCAAAATCAAAGAAACTAATAGATAACTTTCACAAACCTCTCCTGCCAAGAGACTTCATATTCCTCCACTTACTGTTGGATGGAGATATCAATCCCAACCCTGGCCCACATCATACCAATTCCAACACCCACAAAAAACATGGAAAACCTACTTTTCTGTCATCCACCAAACCTACCAACTCTCTCTCTATAGCCCATCTAAATATACAAAGTATTTGTAACAAAACTACTCAGGTTCATGCCCTTCTAGAAGCATATCAATCTGATATTTTATGCTTAACTGAAACATGGCTAAAGCCTTCCATTAAAGACAATGAAATTACCCCACCCGGATATAACATCATTAGACTTGATCGCACTACAAAAAAGGGTGGAGGGGTTGCAATTCTCTATAAAGCAAAAATCCAAATTAGTATTATAGATCAGACTCTTTGCCTTGATAATCATGCAGAAATACTCAGCTCTAAACTTTAAATCAACTCTACTAAGGCCATAAATATCATACGTGCTTACCTTCACCCAGGAAATAACATTAACACACTCGAATGCATTTTAAGTTCACTTTACAACTACTTCCCTCAAGAAACACTACTCCTAGGCGATTTCAACATCGATTGGTATTCCTGTAATAGTAATAATCCTACCTCCCATATAAACGTCCATGGCTTTACCCAACTCATAAACAGTCCTACTAGAATAAAGAAAACCAACAAAAATGATACCATCTTAGACTGGGTTCTTACTAATACTCCTCAACAAACCTACCAATCAGGTACTCTCCCAGATAATCTAAGCGACCACTCACCTACTTATGTCATTAGACATAAAACCAACCTAATTTTACCTACCATATACAGAACATTACACTCAAAAAAGCATTTTAACTCTGAAGATTTTCTAGCTGAATTATTACAATGTAATTGGTCCTCACTAAAATATCTCCCTCTTAATGAAGCAGTAGAATACTTTAATTCAACATTCTTAGCTATCCTTGACCATTATGCTCCTAATCGCACTATTAGAACCAAAGCTAAAGCAGCACCCTGGCTGACCAACAACACTAGGCAAAAAATCGTCCTCAGAAACAAATCTTGGACCAAATGGCGTACCACGAAGAATCCAACTGACCACCAAAACTATCGAGAACTTAGAAATAGTACAAAAAAAGCTATCCTAATAGACAAAAAGAATTATTACCTTCAATTACAACAAACCTCCAAAAAGGAACCAAAAACATTTTGGTCCAGTATTAATAATCTTTTATCCCCAGGCCAATCCATAACACCTAACCCTCAGGACTGCAACCCAGAGAACCCCATACAAACAGCCAATGACTTTAATTCCTTCTTCACTAATACTATTCAAACTCTTGCTAGTCACCTAACACCCGACACCTCCAAGCTACTCTCACCTACTTTAAATCTACCTCCTTCATTTCACTTACAAACTATATCTACCTCCTTTATCTTATCACTGCTCCAAAAACTAAAACCTACCACTCCTTCTGCAGATAAACTTCCTGCAGAATTCTTGCAAATAGGAGCCAAAGCCATTGCCTATCCCATCTCTATTCTGATAAATAGATCCATAAAAGAAGGACTTTTTTCCTCTATCTGGAAGATATCACACATCATCCCTCTACACAAAGGAGGTAAGTCAAATGACTTCTCTAACTTTCGTCCCATAGCAATCCTATCACCTATAGCTAAAATCATGGAAAAATGTATCCATAAGCAACTTCTTAATCACCTTCTACACAACAACCTACTTGCTAACTGTCAGCATGGATTCAGACCTTCCCACAGTACTACCACAGCCCTACTCTCCTTTACCAACTCAATCAACCATAACCGTAATAATAATAATCTATCATCATCAGTCTTCATTGACTTATCTAAAGCTTTCGACATGGTTAACCATAAACTTCTTCTGCACATACTAAAATCTCTCTCACTTGACCTTCCTTCCTTAACTTGGTTCATATCTTACCTAGAAAACCGGCAACAGGCAGTTCTCTGGAAAAATGCACTATCCAATCTCCTCCCCATCTCTGTAGGTGTACCACAAGGCTCTATCTTAGGCCCCCTTCTATTTTCCATCTTTATTAATGACCTCCAATCAGCTATCCCATATACCACCTGTATACAATATGCAGACAATTCTACTATTATCTGCACTGCTAAGTCTCAAACTGAACTACAGTTAATAACCCAAAAAGCTTTTACCACTGTTGAACAATGGTTCTCCGATCGTTGCCTACTCCTCAACCCCAAGAAAACAAAACTGCTATTATTTTTACCATCCCATAGATCTACCCCACTAAACCTCACTCTTACTTCCACTGATAGTACTCTCATCTCACCAGTTTCAACTACTAAACTTTTAGGAATAACTATTGACAATAATCTCAACTTTGAGACTCACATCAACAACACAATAAAAATAATTAATAAAAAAAGTGGATCCCTTTACAGAATTAAACTCTTTCTCACACCTGAAGCAAGGACAACCTTAGCCAGATCTCACTTTAACTCTACTCTTCTATATGCTTCCCCCATATACACTAATCTCTCCAGAAACAACTTCAAGAAACTAACAATATCCTACCATAACATTGCTCGATTTGCAGCAGGATCTCCATTTAGAACACACCACCGCCTCAACCTAAGAAAACTAGGTTGGCTTGAACTTCAGAACCAACTCATACTTCAACAGCTCTTAATAGCTCACAAGATCCTATACCAACCAACTAAAACACCTATACTCTCTAACCTCATTTCACCATACAATAATCTGAAACAGCTACGCTCTTCTAATAAACTACTGATTAATTCAACCAAACCCAATAACTCTGCAGGTGACTGTCTCTTTTCCAATTCTGTTGGAAAAATGTGGAACAAATTACCCTCTGATATCTTAACTTTGTCTTCTCTCCCACGTTTTAAAGAACAGCTGAAAATTCATCTTAATAAACACTGGCTGTGCTCCTGCACCTACCCAGCTTAACTTTACTTCTACCTCTTTAACCTTTCTTTCCCTATAATTCCTGCATTTACCTTTGTCTATATCCTCGTAGCTCCCCCTTTATAAAATATTGTACACAGTCATATGTTTATTCTCTTTTGATAAAAAAAAAAAAAAAAATCTTTTAAAATCATTTATTATACTTATGTTTTTGCTCTGATTATCTTTACGTAATACATGTATTAACTAGTCCTGATGTAAAATCCTTGTATTTGTATTGTCAATCTCTGTTTATAGTATTTTATAACTCTTGGAGCTTTTCTCCCCGGGCCTCTACTGAAAATGGACACATATCCAGCTAGACTAGCCCGGTCAACAAATGTAAAATAAATAAATAAATTATATATTTTATATATATATATATATATATATATATATATATGTACATATATTATATATATATATATATATATATATATATATATATATATATATATATATATAGATATGTATACGTATATGTATGTCTGCAACTCTCTCTCTCTCTCTCTCTCTCTCTCTATATATATATATATATATATATATATATATATATGTCTATACATATATGTATATATTTTTATATATATATGTGTGTGTGTGTGTGTGTGTGTGTGTGTGTGTGTGTGTGTGTGTGCACGCGCGTGTGTGTGTGTGTGTGTGATGTAATACATACACCACGCATATGCACTTACACATGCGTAATGGTGTTTATATATGCTTCACCTGCATACTAGTGCCTTATTCATTATGACACTGAAACTTCAATGTAGTTATCTTGTAATCGATATTTAGCAGGTTATGCAGCAGACAGATGTCGCAATATGTTCATGTATGGATTACCGATGGTAATTGTAATGTGATACAGTGGGATTCGGTATGAGAATGTCTATTCATTAGGGGGTTGCTCTATTGAATGCACTATTGCTGTGCTGCTCTATATGCATATATATCCATATACCCATGGCTCCTGGTTCCCCAAACACACACCCCAATGCCTCCCTAACACTGCTGTCATCCAGACTCCTGTCGGATTCGTGGTGTATCGACACC
>NC_056735.1:831786563-831889063 GCF_019279795.1 Protopterus annectens
GCCCGAGTATGGGTGGTTTTGGTGGATGTTCAGCAAGGGGGGAGTGTGCTGTGGAGGGGATGATGGGTATTCAATTATGTATCCAGGTGTGTAGGGGTTGGATGGCTCAGTTCAGGCCAGACCATTATGTGGGTGTGAGTTGATACCATTTCTGTACATGTGTATCACACATTTTAATGTTCATATGTTTGTGGGATTGTGTTCTGAAGTATGGCCTGTCAGGGTGTATTGGGAATATGAATGTATGTTCTTTGGTTTCCTTTTTGATCCACCCACTGCTACCTCGTACACCTCCAGTTCACCTATTGTACATCCAACCCAGTCTCCTTTTGGCAAATTATTACATTACCCGTCAACCCCCCAAATTCCATGAACACAGCATCCATCCCTTCTCTGGTTGCTGGCCCATGGCACAGACAGCAGTACACATTGCGTACTCTACATATTTCTGGTACCAATATGGTTGTGAGGACAACCCTAGCATATTTGGTCTTCCACATGCTGTACTTCACGCACATAGGTACACGCAAATACTTATCTTTCATGACATGGTAGGTTGACCCGGGTAATACCCATTCATCTTTGGGCCATCCAGACAAGGATGACTCGGACCACGAATGGGCAGATATTGAGTGAATGCTCTGACCATTGGTAGGGTTGCCAACTTTTCAAATGGTGTAAGTGAGACATTTTCGGGACAAACATCAGATTTTACAGGCTGACACATACCCACGGTCAGTACAAAGGATAGAACTTATCTTTTTTGCCTAATAAAAGCTTATTCTTGTAGCATTTTAGTTGCTTTTTCTGTTTGTTATAACATTTAGGTATTTTAGATGCAGAATAACTGTTTTATGCAACTATTACATAAAATATAGAAAATAACTTTGTCCTAACATCTCAGGACATTTGCTATTTTTAAAGTATTTTGTCTGGATGCAATTGCCCAAAGAGGGACTGTCCTTCGCAAAGTGGGACAGGTGGTAACCCTAGCCATTGGGCTAGGCTTAGCACAGGGCAGCGGCACACAAACACACTGCATTTCGCTTCCACTTGGTATAAAAATCAACCCTACAATGAAATACAGACACGGAGTTTTAAATGTCATTGTTCGAGGGATGAGGCTCAAAATTCAGCTACGTGCTTTTTTGTTTACTTTTCATTTTGGTGTTCATGGAACTCTCTTGTATGCTTTGCATATATTTCAGTATCCACAGACACTGACAGGAGTGATTACTATTAGAGGCAGGCTGTACTAGTCAGCATTTTTGGTTGTGCAACTGTAGCCGATATGTTCACGCCTCCGTGCAGCACTTAAACACGCCCCCGGCACTCGTGCACATTTCCTGTGCACGTGAGTGGTGCAGCAGCATGCCTTCATTAATATGCATATGGTGCTGCTCCACCATCTCTACGCTGCACTCTTGACACAAGGCTAACGCCGGCCTCGCGCCGAGCTTCATGAATCCTGGGCTAAGTCTCTCTCTAATTCAAAAGAACTGAACACTCTATTAAGAACAATACACACCTAATTTTAACACTAGTAAAAACACACTGAAGAATTGGGATGGGGTGAACTGTAGGCCTTAAACAAAATGACAGCCCAAGAGATCAACAGCAAGCAGTGGACACAGTGAAAGCTGTGAATATCTTTGCTAAAGAAATGGCACACAAGTTTAAGGAAAACAACAAGGTGATAGTTATAATAATTAAGAAAATGGATCAAACATAGCCAGAGCCAGTTCAGGAAATGGCTGATCTGTTTAGTGGCAAACAAGATCTGTGGAATACACTAGAGCATCATGGGATAGGGAATAAGTCACAGGCTAGTTGGAGACCTTGAAATTTTGTAAATAGCCGAGTCAGAACAGAGGATCGGTTCCGAACCCACTAATACAGAATGAAGGTGAGATAGAACAACTGCACATGATTTGTTTAATTAAAGGAGGGATCACCAGGAACTAAAATGAACAGATGTGTATTATATTAAATACTCCTGTAACCTACCCAGATAATCTTTAGCTTTTAAAATTGCTTATCTTTCTACAAACATTACTACTTATTAAATTCAAACCCTACTTCTAAAATAATTTTGAAATGGGAAAAAACATGTTATAACTATTTTGTTAAATAAAAAAAATTACATTACAACATTGTGCATTGCTACTATTTCATTTTTTACTCTTGCATTGCCTTCTTGTGTCCAATTATGGGCACATAGTGTTTTAAAAATTAAATTACATAAAAATGTCATAATAACATCATAATACATTCCTCCACAGAAAAAAGATACCTAAAAAATGTACATTATTATATTCAAGAAGAAACCATAAAGAAAGCTTTAATGAGGAACTCTAGTTAAAAAATGTTAGTTAAAAAATTATATCTGTATATTATAATCTAGCAGCCATGAGTATTAAAACTGGAACTATTGAAAGATTTTCATTCATTCCTGGAGTTTTATTGGCCTCCAAAATGAGTAGCCAATATATCTCTTGGTATTCTAGTCTCATCACCAATTGAACATTTTTCTCTTCATGTAAAATTTCTTCCAACACAAAAAAAGTATAAACAGCACCCTTGCATTTTAACATATGCGTATATAATGCATTCATTATTTGTTGCTTTTGAAAATTGCAGAGATGTTCATATATTCTTCTTTTTAGAACTCGTTCTGTTTTCCCTACATAGAAAGCTGTACATTTGTTGCATTGAGCAAGGTAGACAATTCCCTTACTATTACAATTGAAATATTTATTAGCTTGGATATATCTATCATGGCTCTGTATAAATACACTTTCTGTATTACTAATGTATGAACACTGACAACATCTCCCACACTTATGTGTTCCTTTTCCTCCTCTTGTGTTTTCTAAACTTTTGTATTCTGTTTCCAAATAATTTTTAATATTCATACTTTTTCTATAGCTAAATAATATTGGTTATTTAAATAACTTCTCTACATCCAGAAAGTAAGTGAACATATTTTAGTATTTATAAAGTATATTTCTAATAATATTAACATCATTGTTATAATTCATAACAAAAGCTCCTTTTGATGTATCCCTATTTGTTACCCTAGTTGTAATAGTAAGAACGTGGTATATGTGGCTTCCTGCAGCACCTGTGATGCATTAGATTAAGAGTCAGGGTTATGGAGCATGTAAGAGCTATTAAAAATAAGGATGTGCACAATGCCCTGTTTTTACATAGCCTCAAATGTTTGCAGTTCAAAAAGTTTGTTTTTTTCATCATTGACCGGGTTTATATGGACCAAGGTGGTGATGTTAGTAATAGGGTTGCTGTTCTGATTGAATGCTATGAACAAACCTGGTTTGAATGACTACATTTCACTTAAACCTGTGTTAAAGCAAAAATCATATGAGATTTAGTTAGTTAGAAAGTATAACTATTTATTTAGTTGTTTGTATAAATATATAATTATGTATGGTGTGTAACATTTTATTTTATTTCTTATATATTTTCTATATTCAAGAGTGTTTTGTAGAACTTTGGACTCATTGGCAAGGGTGCATCAAATTAATATTTAAATATTTAATTAATTTATTTAATTCAATTAATCTATTAACTAATTAGTATCTTACTATATATTGAGAGATGTGGTTTTATAATTCACTCTGATGAAGCCATATGTCTATGGTGAAAGCGCTTAGTTTTATTAAAGGATTTTACCTACGAAAACTTGTCCGTGAGCAGTGGTCCAAAATGTTGTGTGTTTTTTATTTGTTACCCTTGTTCCATTCTCAAAACTGTTATTTTTATCTTTTTCTTGGGTATTTAACCTTATATCAACCCTACCTAATATAGGGCTCTATCTATCATTTCTTCTTTCTCTAAATTCAAGTATTATTTCTTCTATCAAAGGGACTAGGTATTTTCTCTTTATAAACATTGTTTTTAACTTTTTACATTCTTTTCTAAAATATTCCTTGTCTGAAGTCATCCTTGAAATCTTGATGGACTGACCTTTCAAAATACTTCTCTTTTGTTTGACTGGATGTGCACTGGTGAAATATAGGTAAAAATTAGAAAATGTGTTTTTTTCTAAACACTGAGAAGCACAGGAGCAAACCAAGGCTGACAACAAAAATCAGCATAAATCCAGCAGTCACTGAGGCGTATTCAAACAGCAGAAATAAATGCTAGTTCAAACAATGACTGAATCTGTGCCAAAGACAAGTAAAATCCAAGCTGTTTTATTGGTAAGCATTTTTACCCTGTAAGGCTTCGTCAAACCATAAGAAACAAACACTGAATAAAATCAAGTCACATTTTATAAGGAAATAGGGCTGACATCACTTCCTGTTCCTGATTAAAACTTTTCAGTGTGCAAAAATAATACATGTCTATAAAAAATGTATACAGAAAACTATATATATATATATATATATATATATATATATATATATATATATATATATATAATAACAATATATACATAAACAATATATATATAAAAAATATATAAAAAATATACATCTGTATGTAAAGGCAAATATAAAACATTTATTATCATTCTAAAATATGTATTTTTATCTCACAGTGAGTCTCCTATTCTTAAGAACAGGTTTCAACGGATTTTTTTCATTCAGACCTGGTCTCCGGTCTGCTCTAAGTCTGATTAACCATTTTAATTCCAGTGTTTCAGTGTAATTGTATATATCCCCTCCCCTAACACTGGGTTCATTGATCTGTATAACTATTTCCTTATAAAATGTGACTTGATTTTATTCAGTATTTGTTTCTTATGGTTTGACAAAGCCCTTACAGGGTGAAAACGCTTACCAGAAAAACAGCTTGGATTTTACTTGTCTTTGGCATGGATTCAGTCATTGTTTGAACTAGCATTTATTCCTGCTGCTTGAATAAGCCTCAGTGACTGCTGGATTTATGCTGATTTTTGTTGTCAGCCTTGGTTTGCTCCTGTGCTTCTCTTTTGGATCATTTATTTATTTTATTAGTAGCAGGAGCATTTGGACCATGATAACACTTACTCTTATAGTATATTTTTCTAAACACTGTCGACTTGAACTCTTTCATAGCTAAAACTTTGTGGATTATTACATTAGGATTCCAGATACTGGCTAAGACTCTTGCAACCCCTATAGTGCCTTTTTTAGGCAAGGTTCAAATGACAAATTTACCACCGTAACAGGTACAAGCAAGCAAAATCTGAGGGTAATGCTACTCAATGCTAGAAGTCTAAACCTCAAAATGCGCTCACTCGTGGCACTCCTTAAAATGGAGAACATTGACATCTGTGCAGTGACAGAGACCTGGTTCAAAGCTCCAGAGAGCACCCCTGCATTACCAGGCTTCAATTCATATCACACCTTTCGGCCACCTAACCCAGAAAGAAGCACTAAAGGCAAAGGTGTGTCCATATTCATTAAGGATATCCACACCTCCAGACTAGTTGCACAGCATAATGCATCCGAGATTATCCAAGTGCAACTAACTCTGGGCAAGACCGCAGTCCAAATTGTAGCTTGCTACAGACCCCCCACCATGCCCCAGGATTCACACTCCGCATTTCTTGATACACTGGAAAGTATTAGAGTACAACCTAACACCCTAATAATGGGCAATTTCAACTACCCCACCATTAACTGGGAAAACTACTCATGTACCAACCCTTTTGCTCAACGTTTTCTAAAATTCATAAATTCCAACGCCTTGGATCAACTTATTCACACCCCCAACAGGGGCAGCAATATCCTAGACCTGGTCATTACCAACAGGGGAAACTGGTGTTCCACACCAGAGGTCAATTCCTCATTGGTCAGATCCGACCACAAGCTAATCAGCCTAGACATCCACATCCCACCCCCAGCCCCAATTAGGGAAACCATCGAAAAAAAACTTCTCAAAAGCCAACTTCACACTTCTTAAGACAGAAGTGGCAAACTTCATGACACCCATGCAGATAGACAATAGAGGTATGACTGCCAAATCCTACACAAATGCACTTTATAAGCACTTACACAAGTGTATGGATCATGCTATCCCTAATAGAACCAAGATGTTATCCTCCAAAAAAAGGAAGCCAATCTGGTGGACCTCTGCCATAAACAAACTCTATAACAGAAGAAAGAAACTGTTGCAAAGAAGAGTAAAATCCCATGACTGGAGGAACTCCCTGATCAACCTCAGTAAGAAGCTGAGATCCCTCATAAAATCCTCCAAAGCTAGTTATGAAATAGAATTGCCACTGACTCTAAAGACAACCACAAAGCATTCTATAGCTATGTCAAGAATCTAAATGGGAACACTCAGATCTGCTCTGAGTTACAGCATAATGCACTAAATATACAGAACCAACTGATATTGCCAACATCCTAGCAGATAGGTTCAGTGCTAACTTTACCCCCCTCTCACCCCCTAGAAGGCCCATCTCTATACCTGAAGAATGCAAAGTTCCTATAATCACGGCTGCACAGGTAAAAAACACACTCTCCAAAGCCAAGAACACAGCATCCATGGGACCTGACAATATCCCAGGCTGCGTTCTACATGAACTACAGAATGAACTGGCACCCTACCTAAATACCATGTTCAATCATAGCCTCACCTCAGGCTTTGTACCCACTGAATGGCGCACCACGACAGTTATCCCACTCCATAAAGGGGGAGCCACGATGGACCCCGGGAACTACCGCCCCATTAGCCTGACGAGCCTGGTCTGCAAAGCCATGGAAAGTATCATCATGGAACTCATAAACAAAGACATTGGTAATCTCCAAACTCTGGACCCTACTCAGTTTGGATTTGTAAAAGGCAGATCATGTCTCCTAAACCTGATTGACTTCTTTGAAGCAGTCACCAAAGCCATAGATGAGGGTAAAAGGGTTCACACAGCTTATCTAGATCTCGCCAAGTCTTTCAACACCATCCCCCACTTTGGAATTATAGATAAGCTCACTAAACTAGGTATAAATCCCTATGTCACAAGATGGGTTGCCAACTGGCTCATGGACAGAACCCACATTGTGAAAGTAGCAGATTCCAAATTCGACATCAGACCAGTGACAAGTGGAGTACCACAGGGTTCAGTCCTGGGTCCTCTCCTGTTTGGTATCTACTTCTCTGAAGTGCAGGACAACACAGAAGGTCTCTGGCTAACAAAGTTTGCAGATGACTGCAAACTAGGAGCCATAATTGAAACTCCTAATGATGTGGACAAACTACAAAAGGGCCACAATGAGACAGATACCTGGTGTCAAAGCCATGGCCTGAAGCTCAATGCCAAAAAGTGTATTGTCATCCCCTTTGGTAAAAACTCTGTACCTATGAACTACCACACAGCTGGTAGTCTACTTAATGCCGAAAATGTGATAAGAGACCTTGGGACACAGGTGGACAGTAGTCTCTCCTTTGATAATCACATCACCACAGTGGTCAGGAAATCCTTCTACGTGGCTCATCTCATCACAAAAGGATTCTCATCCAGAAAAAAAGAGGTTATTGTTCCCTTCTTTTCATCACTCATTAGACCCATTATAGAGTACAACACCCCTTTTGGTATGTACCTCACAAGACATCTACAACAACTGGAAAGACCACAGAAATACCTCACAAAGAGGATTACTGGCCTCAAACATATGCCCTATGCAGACCGTCTCAAAAAACTACAGCTTTACTCCATCGCATATCGCCTACTCAGGGGTGATCTCTGCCTAACATACAAAGCTATGTCAAACCCAGAGCTGTTGGACATGCTCCACTTAAAGAAATCCCAATCCCTCCGAGCTACATGCTCTAGGGGCCTTAACCTTGTCACCACAATAAACAAAACATGCTGGAGGGATAGATTTCTGTCTGAGAGACTTCCCATACTCTGGAACAGACTACCTATCTATGTCAAACAGAGCTCCTCATTAGCACTCTTCAAGAAAAATCTTGATGATTGGATGGGAAATAGGAAATTCACCCCAGGGATCACTTCTGTGGCTCTGCACGACAGGGGCACAGGAAAATAATTTTCTTGGGTGGCGAAAGCCAGGGTACATTTTTTGGCTAGGCTTGTATGGGCCCTAGGGCTGATAGCCTAGTACCTACCTATGAACCTATGAACCTAAATAGTTCAATAATTGCCTATCCATCTCATAAGTAAACATAAGGACATCTGTGATCTTATTAATATATTCCAGAAATTCCTTAAACTTATCATCTGTGTCCACCCAAAAAATGCAGATATTATCTTGGTACTTTTTATACATACTCTAACATTTTATAAAGTGGGAATTATTAATGTACTTCTTCTCCCAGGTATGTAAAACAATATTTGCATAACTCAGAGACCAACATGCCCCCATGGTTACACCTTTTTCTTGTTTAAAGAATTCCCCTTCAAAGTGAATACAATTATTTTAAGGACTATTTCCATAAACTCTATTAAAATTCAAACATCCTTGAAACTAAATTTTCCATAGTCTGCTAAAGCCTCCTCAAACTTTTAAAAACCTTTTTGTTGTGGTATAATGGAAAATAAATATATAATATCAATGGTAATGAATATAATATCTTTATTATATCATTTATTCTCAACTCCTTTTAAAAAATCCCAAGACACCTTTAAAATTACTTCCTGTTCTGTCCAAATAGATTTTATTTTAACAGTTATAGATTTTCCTATTGGATGTGTCTTTGATGCACTAGCTGCTGCAAGGGGTCTAAGAGGAGGGTCTTTAACATCTTTATGCACTTTTGGGATCCCGAAAATCAAAGGAATACTAGGATACTCGGTCCATAGATAATTAATTGTGTCGGTATATATCATACCTTCCACTAATAGTTCCCTTAAAGCAAAATCTATCTTGAAATAAGCAATACTTATTTCATTTTTAGAAACTCTTACATATGTTTCTTTTTCTCCTAAGATTTCATGCATTTTACCTGTGTAACGTATATTATCCGTTGTTACCATCTCCACTACCTTATCAAGCCTCATGGCCTATATATCCTTTTTCATGCTAAGTTGTTCCAACAATTGCTTTTCTTCCAAGGGGAAATTGGGTCCTATTTTGGCCATACTAAAGGTGTCCCTTAGCTCTCTTTCTACTACTAATTCAAAACTTTTTAACTGAGGATAAACTAGAGGATTATAAGTACTTTTTTATTTTAAAAGGTTGATCTACTCTTTTATCTTCTTTTTCTTGTGAAAATATTAACTCTATTTTTTTCTTATAAATAGCTTAAGGTCTATTACTATTTTACTTATATCAGTTCTTTTGTTGGGTGCAGACTTCAAACTTTTCATAAATAAACTGAAAAAATGTCTTGCTGGGTTCTATATTACTATAATTGAAAATATTGTAATCTCTATAGGTGTATGTACAATCTCTTTACACTATAACATCCTGTTCTGCTTCACTCACTTTTTTACCCTCTACCTGCCATGTAGCCACCCCAACCCATATTATAATTGTAATAGGCTACCTCTCTGTTTTTTTATTCTTTCTGACCTTCTTGGGGGGATTCTAAAGGGTCATTCAAGTCAAGTTCATTACAATGTTCATTACTACCATTTCTATCCTGTGCTTCATGTTGTCTTCCTGTTGGGGTACCATAATGTCCTCTGTGATCTTTTACATATGGTTTATTCCCCTCCTGGTAACTTTCATCTTACATGTTAAAATAATTATTATAAACTTGTTTAGGCTTTGGATAATTTCTATTTTCATTATATTCCAATCAATCCTTATCTAGGTTTTTTTCTACTTTTTTTCTAACCATAAATGCACACATTTCATCTATAATTTTCTTAATATTAAATAATAAGTCACTAATAATCTTATTATTCACACTATCAATTTGCTTAGACAACTTATCCACTTCCTTTTCATTTTTTTAATTATTGCTTTCATAATTATAAATCCACATTTATTAAAAATTCCAAGCAGATCTTTATGAAAGTCTGATCCCTTTTTTACATTGTTTGGGCATGTATTTACCCTTAAGCCTTTCAGAACTATTTCATTCCCTGGGATTCACTAATCTTCCATGCAGGAATAAGCTATTTCTGCATGGAAGTGACTGTTTAAAGGCAGTACGGCAGTGTGCCATGCATAGTAGTGAAGGCACGCTGCCTCTGCTCCTAAATAGACATGGAGCATCGATGAGTCCAGTGGGTGTGTCTGAGAGCAGAGCTCTAACAATACACATGCCCCTGCACTCAGGAAGTGCTGTTCAGCAAATACAATGAGTGAGAATGCTCATAGGAGGTTGCATACCTCCCAACTGTACAAATCATCACATAATGTCCAGATTTGTTGCCCATACAGTTGGCCTGTACCCCATTTGTACAGGGAAACCATGGGATGATATCAGGAATGAAGCCATGAAATAATGGTATGCATTTGAGTCTCAGACACCAAAATCCATCAGAAAATATATATTAAAACAAATCCTGCTACTCTAGCAACTTTCTCAAGTTTATAAGCGCAATAATTAAAATATGTCCATAGTTGTAGCACAGTTTGTCAAGCTTTGACCACATAGTTTGCCTGAAGAAGTTGAGAGGTATAGGGGGTAGCTAGGATGTCTGCCAAATGTGCAGATGCATGCAGAAATCCACAACAATAAGTGAAACCTGTCCCTTCCTAGAGAAAATAACAGTATATATATTTTTTTTTCCAAACAAATTAAATTTAACCATAGATACTTGGGTTTCCCCCTTGCTTAGCTATCCATACTGTAGCTTAAATAGCACAAGAAGATAAATAGCAAGATACAATTAATTGTAGAAGAACTGCAATAGTGTAGTGGTCAGAGCGTTTGCTTTGTTTGCAGTCATTCTCAGTTCGATTCTCACTGTAGTAAATTCCATTTTCCATGTGAAATCACTTTATGAACATTTTTTGTGATATAACCTACTAAATAACATATATTTGTGAACTGGAGTACTGTATTAAGTGCAGATGTGAGATGTCATTAAATAATATGGTAAAATCCACAGATAAACATAAGTGCCCCATACAGTATATGCACACATGAATTAGGGATACTAAATGAAGGTATAATGTGTAATGAATGATAAATCCATCCAGTGTCCAAATCTACCACTTTCCCAACACCCATGTTTGATTTCTTTCTAAATTAGTGCAGGAGTAAGCACATTTAAGCAGCAGTAAGCGGGTTTCAGCCTGTTTGCATGGGGGTAAGCAATGTGCACTCAGGTTAAGCAAATTTGAAGCTAACTCTCTGTAAGCATATTTAACCAGAAGTTAGCATTGCTTACCGTCACGCAAACCCATGCAAACCCACTTGCACCTGCATAAAAGTGCCTTAATCACTCTGTATCCAACAGCCCCTGTTTAGCCCAGCAACAAAATAAACAGGCCTTGCAGGTCCCTGTACATTATAGTCACCGCATTAACCAGTAAACCATCACAGCTGTACATAAAATTGAGGTATAAGCAAAAAAATCCTCACTATAGCAAAATCCCAATTTACATGTGGAAGGAATCTTTAAACAGTTTTATGTTGTATAACCTACTACATAACATATATATGTGAACTGGAGTACTGCATTAAGTCCAGATATGAGATGCCATTGTAATAAAATGGTAAAATCCCCCAATAAACACAAGGACCCCATACAGTGTACATACACATGAGTCAGTGATACTAAACAAATATATAACATGTAATGGATGATAAATCAATGCCAAACAGCAAATAGTGCAAATTAAAAAATAAGCAATACTAAGCATTGCACACCCTTGCTTACTCGGTGTAAGCAATGTGCAGCCCAGCTAAATAAATCTGCCCATTGGTATACCCCTTTAAGCAGTGCCAACCTTAGGTAAGCAGGTTTGCCCATAGCTTAGCATTTTCAAAACCATCCAATCATGGCAAACTGTGTTTGGAACTGGCCCTATTAATCCCCACAGGTGGGAATACATCTCATAACTGGTTGCAGCTTCCTCCTGTAGACACTATGGCCAGTGTGGTAGAAGGATTGTACTTCCGAGTGCAGTGCTGGGGCATCCAGGTGTTCAAAGTCATGACAGGACTTTTCATTAAAGACCATGAACAGAGATTGCTGCAGGGCCAGTACCAGGGTTCCCAATATAAAGCGGAAACCTGGGACCATCTCGCCCGTGACCTCACCAGTGCCACTGGCATCCCTTGAACTGGTGAGCTGGTCAGGTGTCACTATGCCAACCTGAAACAGAGGAAGAGGGAGCTCTTGGATCAGTATATCTAAGAAGCTAGGCAGTTGGGTGATGCCCCAGCAGTGTGTAAGTACTCATCCTGCTACCTGTTTAATAATTGCCAGCTCATGTATATTATGGATAGGTATGGCTAAATATTCCTCTTATGTCTTTGACAGCAGCAGCAGAGTGGGCTGTGAATCAGGAAGCCCATGCCTGTAGGCTGCTGAGGCTGCGTTGTGAGGCAGGTTAGTAATAATCTTGCATGTACTGTCATAAGGGATAAATATAAAAGTAGTAGAAAGTTAATTTCCAGTATAAAACCTGTATTGTGTATGGCATGTACTGAATAAACCAGACAATACGGCAGTAAGAGTCTCATATAGGTTATATGTAAATAAAAGGGTAACAGCCTAGCAATAAAGGTCTAACTCCTAGACTGCTTGTGTTGACTCTTAATAGTACTGTTGTATCAAGCACTGTTATCCACACTGTGCTACATAAATACACTGTGTAGGAATGTCTGTATATGACTGTTGTAATCACAAGGTTATATTGTACAATTGAGAGAGACTTAGACAGAAAACAGTAAAAAGATAGATGACATAATCAAAAATGCACACTCAACTAAGATGTGAAGTGTTGTATTTTTGGCACACACAACCATGGTTCGAATTCTGGGGATGGTAGTAAGCTGTATGCAGAATTATATCCCACAACTGTACAGATATTGTCAGAATGTCCAGATAATTGGCATAATTTTCCTGCCTGTCCCCCTGTCCCCCTGGCAAATTAGTGGGATGATTCTAGAAGTTTAGGCTGCAAATAATGATATACAGCTGATTGTCAGACATCATAAATGTCAGAAATATATCTATAAGAACAAACCTGTCACTCTAGCAACTCACCAAATTGTTATGGGAGTAATACGTAAAGCATGTCCCATCTCCACCCCAATTTTGTGAAGCTATGACCAGAGTGTGTGCAGTAACAGAGTGAGATGTATGTGCATAATAATAATGTGGAATCTTGTAATATGTGTGGCAACATTCAGGTAGTGTTAACAAACATTCCCCTCACAGGTCTGTCAGATATGAAAACTGTGCCTAGAAATAAAAGACTGAAATACTGGACTGGTATTGTTTAGTCTGGTATTGTATGACAGTGGTAGTGTTGCAGTTTCTCTGAATAATAATGTATTACTCATCACTGTCATCCATACAGTGCTTCATAATAAAACTGTCTAGAAAACCCTGTATAAGTGTTGTAATTACAAGGTCAGATTGTAAAACCATGCGAGACTTATAGACAGAAATCAGAGAAGAGGTACACAGCAATATCTATACAGCACACTCAACTGTGATGGACACTGTTTTGTTTTTAGCAGACAGAGCCCATGGTTCGAATCCTGGAAGTGGTAGTAAGCTGTATGCAGAATCATACCCGTCAACTGTACTGATTTGTCCAGAATGTCCAGATAATTGGCCCATATCTGCTGCCTATCACACTATCCCCCTGGCATATCAGTGTGATGATCTCTGACATTTAGGCAGCATTTAATGTCATATAAATGACTGTCAGACCTGTAAATATTCAGAAAATGTATATGAAAACAAGCCCGTCATTGTAGCAACTCACCAAAGGTTTATGAGGGCAATAGTCAAAATATGTCCCAGTTTCACCTGCATGTTGTCAAGACTTGCCCAGAGTGTGTGCAATAAGAGATGGAGAGGTATGTGCATAACATCAACCTGGAATCTGGGAATATGCATAGAAACAGTCAGGTAGTGTTAACAAACAATACCTCCACAGGTATACCAGGTAAGAGGTGTATACTGCAGGTAAAACACAGTTCATGTATATAGTTGTCTACAGCCATACCACTGTCCAAACTAAGGCCATAGGGTAGTATAATAATACCTGTAAGGTACAGATTACAGCACTGACCAAGAAAGTAATGATAACTACAAGTTGTTAATTGACATCCCCCCCACCATATCTGGAATAATAATCTAAATACACAACTCAACAGGTATGTATACAATTAAATCTACTGTTGGGACATATGTCCTATTGTTTGATAAATATTGAAATTTGTTGCTATGCATGTGCCACGTTGAAATACTCCCACATTGGTGGCATGCTGCCATCAGTGTACCTGCACGCTGTTGTAATGGCCACTGTGGTTCCATATATGCATGTGTTCTGTTTGCTATACAATTGTTCCATATCTGGTGTTTTGGGTTAATGGGAATATCTATGCATGCTGTTACACCTAATCCTGGAATGTGTTAACTATTACTAACCCACATATTTTTAAAATTGAAACATCATAGCACATTTGGGAAGGCCGGTCCCAGTGGACCCACCTCTCCCACATCATCTGGCCATGGCACTGGGCACCAACACACCTGGGGCCCACCCCAGGACCTCCTCGTCCACTGGTCTTGCACCACCTTTGAGAGGAACTTCCTCAGGGGATGGGGCTTGCCCACCTGGGAGTGGGCATGGACAGGATACTGTCACCCATCATCCGGTCCGGGGTCTGGTGCGTAGTAAGCTCTGCAGGGAGTTTGGAGATCCGCTATGCCAGCTTGAGGGCCACATGGTGCATCTAGAGGGTCAACCTGCCCCTACTACCCAGCCCCCAGCACAGCCACGTTTGGGGCCATGAAGGTGCAGTGGTGACTGCCCATGGATGGGGACCTCAGCCACTATTTCCATTTGGGGGCTCATGGGCTTCTGACTCCCAAACACCCCTCCTCATCCAAGGTGTTTACACTCATGTGTCATATACTGTCCCTGTATGCTGTCTTGTCTGTCTTGTCTGTCATCCGACCCAACCTACCTCCCCAAATATATCTACTATCCCTCCCCAACTTCCCACTCTCACCTTAAAAAAAAGGGCAATCTGTTCCCCAAAAAAAAAAAAATCTCACCCCATACATAGCTGTCCATTTCGCACAAGTGTCCACTGGACACATGTAATCTGGTCTAACTGGCTTCACAACGTATTGTTGTCCTCACCACTCTCTCAGGGGTATGAGTGTCCAAATCTACCTCCAAATCAGTGTATATGCACAGCTGTTGCTGTAGAAGAAATGGACAGCTATGGACCTTCTTTACACCCATCCTGCACATCCCTAACTATTTTCCCCTACTGTCTTTCCCTCTTTGTGCCCCTTTTTCACCACTTTCCTATAAACCCTTTTTCTTTTCTTTTATAGAAATTAGCGCTGGGATAAGCGGGAGTAAGCACTATTAAGCAGCAGTAAGTGGGTTTAATCCTGTTTGCGTGGAGGTAAGCAATACCTACACAGAATAAGCAATTTAGAGGCTGACTGTAAACAAATTAACCAGAAGTTAGATTGCTTACAGTCTCACAAACCCACTTACAACTGCCTAAAAGTGCCTTAATCACTCTGTATACAACAGCCCTTGTTCTGCCCAGCAACAAAATAATCAGCCTTTGAAAGTCTCAAACCCAGGACCCAGCAGAGCATAGCCAAAGTGATTTACCACTGCGCCATGTCAGATAGACATAGCCCTCATGTTTTCACAAACATATCATCCAGCATAGTCATTCAACAGTACAAGAAATGCATTTATACATGTGGATGTATATATATATATATATATATATATATATATATATATATATATATATATACAGCTATAGATATATATGTCTACATATATGTTTATATATATATATATATATATATATATATATATATATATATACAGCTATATATCTATAGATATAAAAGAGAACACAACAAATACATATATGACCAAAGGCACCATTAATGGAGGTGAGGGGGCCCAAGTTAAGTACCTAGGGAAGTAAATACTGTGGGAAGAAATAGCCAGGGAATTGTTATGGCTGGACTTGTATAGTCCCTAGGGCCAATAGCCTAGTGCCAACCTATAAACCTCTTGTAATTATTGATATCATCCCCTCCCCCACAGCCAAACAGATTTACCTTGCAACATAATACCAACACTTGCATGTCCCATACCCTGGACCCTACACAATATAAACACAAGAAGTTAGTAATCCATCCCACCTGTATGATGTCAGGATGGTATCAACAACATATCATGTAGTACAGTCTAGCTACTATAGGGAATGTACAATTACAGTCTGTACTCAACCCCTAGGGGGAAAAGAATTAAGTTGTTACAATGAGAATGTATCTGTTACATAACAATGCTTAACTTAAAATATCACTATCACACTGACAAACAAAACAGTCTGTATGACAGTAAGCACAAGGCCACCAATGTTCCCAAGGTGAAACATATGAAAATGTTGAGCCATATACCTTAAGGTGTCCAACTACTTATATCCCTCACATGTTGTAACAGCCTAGGTTATATATGGTGCATACCCCTCCCCTATAGACTGACTTACAGGGGCATATAACAGTGTTACATACACTGACCTCTGAGCTGCACAAGGACACGCACATTTTGTCCAGCTGTAGCCCACATATATATGAACCCTACCCCACAATATGTGTGGCAACCTCGACATCACTGGCATGATGGCAGGAATGACAGCATGACATAATCACAGGACATTACATAGCAACCTCTTACTGTATGTCATATGGACAAAGCCTGGTATATAGGTGGAAGACAGAGGCAGGAACACAGGGCCATATTTGCAATATTGTTATACACTGAGAAAGTTGCTGGTGTCACAGAATTGTTTGCAACATACCCATAGTCAGGAATATGAAGTCAGAAACACAAATGGATGTAGCCATGTACTGATAGCACTTAACAGACAGAATGCCAGCGATATATCTGAGTCATGACCTGTGCGGTGGACAGACAAAACATAACAGGCAATCCTCTGGTCATCATGTGGATAGGCCCACAGCTGAGAACTATGTAGTCAGACTGCAATCCATGCTAAACAAGTATGTACACACAAACCCTGTAACACTAGTGGTATACAATGCATATAACAACACTACTCACACTGTCTGTAGGTCTGAAACCTTATCCTAATATGTAGCTGGCCTGCATCTGCAAGTCCTCTTGCAAGAGGTATTGCTACCTGTTGTCTGTAAAACTGTTGGCCACGCACAGGAAGAATGTCCTCCACACAGGAAAGGTAAAGGGACCATGCCCACATGATTTAGGAATTTATAGTAGTGGGTTGACATGATAGTGGTAATTGGAAGTACTACACAGCAGGCTGCATGCAGATAGCAAGTGGTGGACACTGACTGGTGCAGAGGCCATCACATGATCCTGTGCATCATGTACAAAATCCATGCTACAATCTTTTCAAAGCAGCGCAATCCATTTAGTGGAGAGAGACCGAGATAGAGTGAGAGAGAGAGAGAGAGAAAGAAAAAAAAAAACAACAAACACATCTATCCATCCACACAGCAAACAGTATCCATAAGAGACAACATTCCCGCATCAGGTATGTGAAGCATATATGCATGTAATTGAATGTAGTACTTGGTCCATAATAATGGGATAGATGATGTGGAATGATTTATATATGCCATCAGGTGTTGTTGTAATGATGTCTAGCTGAACAACTGCTATTGACAATGGTGTCTGTCCTATGGGCAATGGTCCATACCTGTCAACTGTGCAGATCATCACTGACGGACAAGATATAAACCATCATAATGTGTGTTGTGTACTGCAAGATGTATATTAGTATGGTCAATTACTGGTGGTGGAAGTAATGCCATTATGATGGACACGTGAGTTTCAGAACCCACCACTTGCAGGACAGTCATGTTAATGTAGTGTAGCATGCACAAATGCCATAGGTGTGTAATAAGCTTACCTGCAATCTGTCCCTATATATAAACCCCTAATGTTTGGCTGTTTCCACATGTGGCACCTGTCTGTGTTGTAGCAAGGCAGAACAGTGCAGCTGTGCAGGAAGGAGAGTTAGAGAGTGTGGACCTGATGTCTGAATGCACCCTACATATATATATATATATATATATATATATATATATATATATATATATATATATATGTATATCTATCTATCTATCTATATATATATATATATATATATATATGTGTGTGTGTGTGTATATATGTGTATATATATATATATATATATATATATATATATATATATATATTATGAGTTTTACATATATATATATATATATATATATATATATATATATATATATATATATATGTCTACATATATGCAAACACACACACACACACACACACACACACACACACACACACACACACACACACATTTATATAAATACATGTCCCCTACTGTTGAATGGCAGTGTTACATGAAATGTGTGAGGAAACATTGCACATATCAATACGCAATTATATATGCAGCAGTAAGTGGGTGCAAAATGGGCAGTTATGTCAGGTGTGAACCCCATGTTGGAAACACATTGCCCTTGTTTGTGAAGGTGAGATTGGTAGTTTGGGGAAGGATAGTAGGTATATTTGGGGAGGTAGGTTGGATTGGAAGACAGAGAAGACAGCACACAGGGGTGGTATATATCACATGTGGTGGGTAAACAACCTGGATGGGGAATGTTGTCTGGGATGTGGAAGCCCATGAGCTCCATATGGAAACAATGGGACCAAGGTTCCCACCCATGGGCAGTCACAACATCAACTTCATGGCCTTGAAGGTGCCTGGGCTGGGAGCTGAGCAGGAGGAGCATGCAGACCTTGTGAGTGTGTACTGAGGGCCTCAAGATGCTGCAGCACATCCACCAAGTCTCTGTGGAGCTCCCTGTGCACCAGACCCTGGACCTGACTTTGGGTGACAGGATGCTGTCTGTGTGTGCTCCCAGGTCAGTGAACACCATCCCCAGAGGTGGTTCCACCTGAAGGTAGTGCCAGACCAGTAGATGAGGAGTTCCCAGGGTGGGCCTCACATGTAATGTGGCCTGATAACATGGCCAGATGAGGTGAGAGAGGTGGTTCTGCTGGCAACTGTTTCCCAAACATGCTATTGTGTCACTGTTATAGAACATAGGTGGGTAGTAATAGTCCACACATTTCGGGATTATGTCTAACAGCATGCATAGATATCCCCATTAACACAAAACAACAGATGTGCAGCAGTCACATAGCAAACAGAACACATGAATATATTGAACCATTGTAGCCCTTACAATGGCATGCTGGTGACATTGTCCATAACAAGTCACCAATTATAGTGTTTCAACATGGAACATGAATACAAACACATAGCACAAATTGTTGTTCAATACGATATATGTCCCAATGGTAGGTCTTCTGTAGACATACCCATTGAGTTGTGTGATCAGATTGTTGCTGCAGATATGGTGGGGGGAGACAGAGATGTGTATTAATAACATTGATAACCTTGCAGTATGAGGTTCTCAGATGTTTTTCCCACTTTATGTCTTTCATGCAATATGTCGAGGTAATGCCTGCCTATGTACACAGTGGAGGAGAATGATGTCATCATCTCATACCTGGTGCAGCACTACAATATCATGTTTGGCCATACAGCTCATGATCTGCAGGAGAGGACCGCCCTGTGGAATGATCTTGTCCACAGGGTAAACGATGTTGGCCTGCATAACAGCAGTTATGAGCAGGTTCGACATCGCTACACTGATCTACACAGCCATGCCTGTCAGCGTGCTGCTGCAGTTAGGGGGGACCAGCTAGCAATGGGGGGTCATGCCATCTAGCCCCCCTGACACATGTTGAGGAGCTCCTTGCCAGCCTTGGGGCATCTGCCCACCCAGAAACACACCTGGTGGAGAGCATAGAGGACGTGGGTGCTACCCACACAATGGCAGAGGAGCATGCAGGTAAGGCCACAGGGAACATCAGTAGACCACTGTTGCATATCCATCTGCATCTGTAGAGTTAGATCATGCATATGTGAGAGGAAATATATATATAGTTTGTTACTGTGTTGTCGTATATAAACAGATGTGCATAATCTGTAGTATTGTGGGCTTGTACTGTTGATGTACTATAATGTTGCACCCACCTTGTACCGATGACACAGGTGTGGATACTGACATAACATCTCTCACACAATTATGTAGGTCCCTCTGGTATACCTCCAGGGCAGTAGCCTGTAGCTGGTGAGTATGGTGTTTTTTCAGGTTTGCCAATACAGCGGTCATGTTATGGCCATGGTATATTCCATGCACACATTTAACACACCTACTCATAATGCATGCTTTACATGTTCACATGTTGTTGCTGTTAACTGCACTGCATCACATTGGTCACCATGATTGTGTATCTGAAGGGTATGTCAGACTCCTGCAATATAACTAACATCCTGTCATTGCAAGATGTGTGCACAGAGATGAACATAATGGTGGAACAAATGGCCTACAGTAGGGACATGTCTGAAACATCACCCTTTTACAGTGCTACAACAGTGTACATATCACTATTACAATGGCAGCTGTTACAGATCTTACACTATGGCATATCACAATACTGCAGTCCACAACCCTTACAGCCTGCAATGTGGTGCTAACATGAGCAATGAATGTGTAATATGGAATCCTATGCTAGGACAGCAACTATGGGGAATACAAACCTTCAGAAACACTGGAAGCATATGTATGCATAAACTCCAGATAACATATAGTGGAAGCAGCTTTTGAGGTACTGACAGCATGTATTCTTCATGAGCATGGACCTTCCAGCAAGTACAGGTCTCCAATGTCACACCAATAAATGGTCTGCTGTCCAAGATGTTTGGCCATCAAAGGTGCCCACTTACCTGCAACAGAGGCAGCCATGTCCTGCACACATCTGACATGCCATGGCATGGATCCCATACCCAACAGGTAGCATCCAGGAAATGGACATGTAGCCATACCTCACCATTGCATGTACCATGGCAAACAGTGCAGACAGTCATGTATGTGGCGGGGATGCATGGGACAGGATTAATGTAAAAAGAAAACAGATGGCCATCCAATACAGATGACATCAGATGTTGCAAACCGGTCATGCAGGCTGCCTAGTAAGATGCCACAACACTGAGGGAGTTGCAGGGATGTCTAGCAAGTACTAGCTGTGCAGTACCTATGTCAGCAATTGCCTGGACTCTGCATAAGTGTGGCCCATGGGTTAAGGTAATCAAATGGGACAGTTGTATCACAGGAAACATCAGCCAGGCCTCTCTACAGGTAACGTATGCATAACAGAAAAGGTCCCTAAAAGGCATGTGTTGCAATGTGTACTGGTGTACCAAGACCACATTGGAAACATACAGGCAGTATCAATTAAGATACATGTGCTGCACAACCAACATTTCACCCCAACTCAGGCCCACCATCCCCATCTGTACCTTTCCAGAGCCAGTGTACACCTGTATGTTTGCCATTCATTAGGCTGGTACACATGGTGTTCAGTATTTGGACACTGCAAAATGACACACATATGTAGGCCATAGTTGTCAGTCATCTGCAAAAAGGCTGAGGGTGGGGAAGGGGTGTCATCATGACACAACAGTGCACTGAAGCAGAGATCCAAAGGACACTACAAATGGCTGTATCTGCACACAGTCAAGGTCAGGAACTATGGCAGACATAACCTTGACTCCACAGCAATAGTGACAGCACTGTGTGATCTTCAAGGGATGTGCACATGAGTTGACCTTGCGATCATGCAGAGTGGGGGACATTTGTAGGGCAGACTGACCGAATATTGGCAAATGCAGATGACCCATGCTAATATACCCCTGCCAGGAATAGTGACTGCTGTAGTACACATACCAGTAGGTGCAACAAACCATCATGATAAGGGTGTGCACACACATGCACCCACAAACTGTATGCATCTCAATCAGCATCTGCACAACTAATGTATTTGTTTGACACTGCATTTGATTGCACAGGTCATATGTCACATATCAGGTTTGTGTAATGTTAACATATGTAGTAATGTGGTCCCATGGTATATCAAGGAAGAGGGAGTCATATCAATAAGGGTGCAGCAGTGGCGTTGTTGCCTCACAGCAAGAAGTTCACCCCTTTTATTCTCGGCTGGAGTGTGGGGAGTGCGTTCGGTGTGGAGTCTGCATGTCCTTCCCGCGGTTGGGTGGGCATTGGAAAGACATGCGTAAATGGGTGTGCTTTCATTGAAGGTTGAACATCGAGCTGTTACCTCAGTGTTTGTGAAAGTCTACTGCCAATCATTACGACCCCTAACCGGGAAAAGCCAAAAGACAAATAACAACAGCAACACTCCCCATAGCCATGGTAAGGTTTGAAGGCTGTCAGTGTAATTGCATTGTATTGGCCATACATGCACCGCTGATGATGAGATCTGTAAATCAGACATCAGGCTTTCACAAATGACATCTGTCCACATATCATCCCAGGTATGTGTCAGAAAAACACATAGGGACTGTGAGCAGCAGAGCAGACATAACTGACACAATAATGCACATTCAGCAATGGTGTGTACACCTGTGAGGTATGGCGCACAGTACATGCCAAGATGCCAAACAGGTGCACAGCAATACTGTGTACATGGGTGCAGTGTTTTCTAGGGGAAGGGGAATCACCTAATAACACAACCCATGCATCACAGAGATGTATAATGCTGCTAGCAGGGCTTCACTATAGCTGCACTGCATGCTGTTGATTGCCATATGTCATGCATGTTGACAGATGGGTAATGGGAGGTCTGTGTGTAATATCTTTGTGCAACCTCACCTGTACATGTGTGGGGGGTGGGGGTTATTTTATCAATAAGTGCAATCTGGTGGTGTGGAATGGGTTGATGTATGTAGGATGTCAGTGTGTATGTGTGTGTGTTTATGTGTGTGTCCATGTATGCACATGTGTGAGTGTGGGGTTGTTCATACCTCTCAACTTCCCTTTGAAATTGTGCAGTACATGGACATGGACAGACACATGAGACACTAGGAGTACTTTTATGACATGTAATCTCAGGGCAGCTGATAGTGTAAGGTCTGTAGCATGGAACATGCATTGGGAGGGAAACTAGACACCAGGGATACTGTTATAATTGAAATCAGCAGAAAGATGAAAGAATACACACATATGCAGCACTTCAGATGCATTGGGGAATTACTCGACAACACCAGAGAATGTTTCCAAATATTACTGTCGTCCATATAAAAAGTTAATAGAGCAACAGATCTTGCATCTACTGAACAATAGTTACGTATGAGGCTCCAGTGCGTGACATTATTGAGTGACTGTAGTAGCCACTAACATATGGGGGTCATGCTCAAGATATCTGGACAAACCCAGGGTGAACACTGGATGACATCAAGGAGTCTTTGTAAAAATGACTCCAATCAAGTCAAAGAGGTAATGGAGTAACAGGTCGTGTTTTGTAATCACTTTTCTAGGCAATTAGAAGAATGATATGTTAATGATTGGTATTGTTGACTGTACTTATCCAAGACTGATGCAGGATGGGGAACTTAGGAGAATAAACTGGGGACAGTCTGTATACTCAGGGACAGGTAAGTAGTATGGTGGAATGTGAGTGTGTGTGTGTGTGTGTGTGTGTGTGTGTGTGTGTGTGTGTGTGTGTGTGTGTGTGTGTGTGTGTGTGTGTGTGTGTGTGTGTGTGTGTGTGTGTGTGTGTGTGTGTGTGTGTGTGTGTGTGTGTGTGTTTGTGTGTGTATACTGTTAAGCAATGTTGTACAGGTCTTAAAGTGCATTTCTTGTTTTCCCCTCACAGGTTACGAGGTGGGTCAGGGTCCTTTCCTGCAGACAATCTGATGTTGGTGTCCATACAGACACTGAAAATGATGATAGGTGTGTTGAGGCACAGGCAGGGTTGTCAGAGGCCAAAGCTGCACCATTGTTTGACATCCTGCTTTTATCCACCCCATCCCCGCACACAGTTACAATGCCTATACATACCCCATCAACAGTGCCCATAGCAGAGGGACAGTTGGCGGTTTGTGGCATGGGACAGGACAGTGTGGTATCTATGGCACATGTGTCTGGACACAGCAGCCATAGCCAGATGTCCAGTGGGGTACCACATAGGCAGATGTAAAGGGGTGTTCATTGGAGGGTTGCTGGTCATCGTAACCCTGGCAGAAGTGCCAGATCTGGTACCACCAGACGCATGTTTTCTACTGTCATGGAGGTGCAGGCACATACAGAACGGTACACCAGACAGGCTCTGAGGCTGCAGAGGACTACTCATTCAGCTGTTACTGGCAGCATCCGTGATCTTGCAGGTACCCTCCTTTATTTTACAGAGGTCATGAATAGATGGTTGGGTGAGAGGGTGGGACTCCTCAACTGTGGAATGTCCATGCTCGAGCATGTGGTGGGAGTGGTTCGATGGTCACGTGGATGTAGGCCAGCAACACCAACTGCTGGAGGTCTGTGTGTACATGCAAGGACACCAACCCACTCCTGTAGTAGCAGTACCAGCCCCAGCACTACAGGGGGCACTATCCACACCACACCAGAGCAGGCCACATGCACGTGACCCTGGCCAGTCCCAGGAGTGACCTGTTTCCAGAGAACATATGTCATCATCAGGGGAGAGTACCATATCGTGGCTTGTACCTGGACATGCTCATGGTACCACTGTCAGGCACAGTTCTCATGTCTGTGGCGAGAAGAGGTGAACTGCATACCCTGCCAGGTATGGTCTGCAGCTGTCCAACAAACACCTGTATAGGGCAGCCAAATGGCAGTACTGTGTGCATGTATACTCACACACAATACAAACACAGCTAGGGCAACCCCATACCTACACACACTACATCATATCAATAATTAAGCCCGCTTACTCACACACATAGTGTCAAATGTATGGCTCAGCCTAAGTCTCTGGCAAGCCAACAACACACCCTGTGCATATGATGAGACCTGTGCCACATCCCTGTCATCATGTACTTAATTTCTTACAAACATTCTTTTCTTGTGCTGTATCTGTTCCAAAAATCAACTTTAAGCTTAAATTTCACACAAACAATTTCAAGTCTGTTAGCACCTTTACAATACCATCACTACTTATTGAGATAAGTTTCAGTCCCTTTACCAACACAGATAAATGTAATTCAGTTAACTGATAATTAGATAAATTCACAGTATCTTTATCTTTGTGCATTAATGTCAAGCAGTCTTACTCTGTTGAGCTGTACCAGTATGTTGTCTATTATTAGTGGCATTTAGTAATGTCTGTGAAAGTGAACTAAGAGAATTATATTCTAGAAATAATAAAAAACATTATAACTTGAGATATGCAGAAAATATAGCCCTTAAACAGTTGATGAAAGTATTATTATAAAGCAAGCCGATAAAGGGGATGCCACTGTAATAATGGACAATAAAATATATGGTATCTTTAAATGAAATGGTACAGGATGTAGAGACCTTTAGAAAAATAGCTTTTTTAGAAGTAAAAAGACATATTTCTGAAATAAATATGGCCATTTATGAATTACAGTTGTTGAATGATATAAATGTGGAATTGTTTAATTATTTGTCTGCCCCATGCCCTAGAATACCACAGATATATGGTATTCCTAAAATACATAAAGATGTGTTTACACCCCCCCCCCCAAGACCAATAGTCTCAGGGTGTGGTTGGATAATTGAGCCCATTTCTGTGTATTTGCAAAAAAGGTTGAAAATATATATTTAGAAAACTGTCCTAGTATTTTGTAAGATACAATGGATTTTTTGTGTAAGTTGAAAGAGTGGTATGTCAAACATCGAGAGATAGATTATGTTTTTGTTACATTGGACATTATGTCCCTATTTATGTTAATACCAAACAGATATGGAATAGATGCTATACGAGACTATCTAAGTGTGGAAGGAGGCTTACAGGCCAGATACATAGAAACTATTTGTACACTATTGGAATGAGTATTAACTAAAAACATTTTCTTGTTTGACAATGAACATTACTTGCAGTTGGCAGGTGTGCTCATGGGTACTCCCAATGGCCAACACTTATACTAATTTAGTACTATATGAATAGGAGAAGAAATTCATTTATAGTAAACAAAATGCTTTGAATAGTAATGTTATATTTTACCAAAGGTTTGTAGATGACAGCTTTCTTGTTTGGAAAGGTACATTACAAGAGTTAAATACACTGCTTATCTTAAATCTGCTATCAACTTTCTAGAGTTTAAAATGGAGAGTTCAAATGAAAAGATAGTTTTCTTAAATGTAGAGATAAAAAAATAGAAGGAAGAATAGAAACTAGGGTACATAAAAAAGATGTTGAAGTAAACCGCTATGTAAATAGGCATAGTATGCATGCACCTCATGTATTCACAGGGGTACTAAGACCACAGTTGTCTAGATTAAGTAGTCTTAATACAGAAGATGAGATGTATGGACAACAGGCCGAAGATATGATGCAAGAATTTTATTAAAGTGGATATGATTTAGGAAAGGTGAAACAGGTTTATGAGGAAGTCTGTTATCAAAGACATTATAGTATTATACCCCTATTTTTGGATAGTAATGTTAATGTACTATTAACGCAGAAGAACAAAAATGATAAAATAAGGTATTTAACTACTTATAATATAAAAACTGTTGAAGTAAAGAAAATTATAGAAAGAAATTGGAAGATTTTGATGGCAATGCCTGAGTTACAACACAGTTGTGGTGATAGACCACCTTTTCCCTACAGAAATATAAATAATTTAAAGAGAAGGTTGTGCTACAAGAACCTTAAACAAACTGGCAGCATAAAAATGTTTTTAGTAAACCAGTTACTACAAAATGTCTAAACTGCAGTTGTATGGATATTTATACAGAGAATAATATTTTAAACACCCCACAGCTAATAAAGAATATACGTTTGATTATTCAGCAAATTGTAATACTACTAAAGGTGTTTACTTAGCTACTTGTACTTCATGTCCATCATTCTATGTCAGAAAAACTACAAGGAAATTAAGAGAATGCATAGCTAAACATAAGTCTGATACTAGAAAAAAACATCAAAACTAATGCATTAAGTAAACAAATTTCTGAAAAAGGTCAAGAACATCAATTTAAATTCAGAGTTATTAATGTAGTAGATGTTAATAATAGGGGTGGTAACATTAACAGTATTGTTGAACTTAAAGAGTGTGAATGGATGGTTAGGTTACACGAAGATTATTTACTTGGTTTATATAATGCTGTTAGCTTGAAGCCCATTTTAGTAAAAAAAGGCAGAAAATTTATAGTTTTATGTACATGTTTATATAAATGTGTATGGTATGTGCATATATATTTATATATGAATTTTTAAATGATTTTATATAACTTTTTTACATATACATATGCATTGTTACAAAGTGTATATTGTAATATGTGGTGGGGGAGGGGGGTATCATTATTATTTTGTGATAGGCTGGCTGTAATCATGTGTTTTTTTAAGAACTCCTATTTAAATGTTGTATTTTTTACTTTCATGATACTAGCACCGAGGAAGGGTGTTTGTGACCCGAAAGCTTTGCAATAAATGTTGTTTTTTGTCTTTTGGCATTGGATTCTTGAGTCTGAATTCCACTGTCTGTATATGATGACATACATTTCAGTTTTAGAACTCACATCCTTCTATACATGTATGCTGACACGAACCCTGTTACTGTAGGAATATTCTACATTTATAACTATAGTACATACATTATGTCCCTGCTCTTAGGCCATTGTCCTCTCATTTTGACAGCCTTTGTCCAGAATTATTGCACTAAGAGCTGTAGAGGTATAGTGCTGGGTATGACTCTACTACATGTTATGGCAATATATATATATATATATATATATATATATATATATATATATATATATATAAAATATATATAGTTATGGATTCCATACACTAGATCAAATTTTCACTAATTCGAAATAGTGCATGGAATGCTCACTGCAGCGAACGTGCACTTAATCGAAAGTGCACTTACTCGAAGTGCAGTACAATGAATGGGTGTTGTACTGAACCTCCGTGCAGTACTCACGGACCTTAGGGTTAGGGCACGGGTCATAGTTGGGCTATCCCTTACCATGACCCGTGCCCTAATCCTAAGGTCCATGATGACTGCAATGCAGTGAAGGACATAGTAATGTCCTCCACTATGGTGCAATAGTCACGAACCTTAGTGTTAGGGCATGGGTTAGGGTAAGGGGATAGCTTAACTAACTATCCCCTTACCCTAACCCATGCCCTAACCCTAAGGTCTGTGACTATCGCAACATAGTGGAGGACATAGCTTGTTTTTTATGTCCTCCACTGTGCTGCGGTACTTTCGGTGAAGAGCACTTTCATGAAAGTTCACGTTCGTTAAAGTGAACTTTCGCAGAAGTGTGGCTTCCTATTACAAGTTCAAAGTATTGAACTTTCATTCTTGTAATAGGAATCCATATATATATATATATATATATATATATATATATATATCTTTTAGATATATCTATACTATATATATATATATATATATATATATATATATATATATATATATATTATTCCTTTTTTGATATCTATACTTATGTTTATATAACAATATATATGTATATATTCTATACATATTTGTTTTATATATATATATAGCTCCATATAGCTGATGTATATACTTTTTAATATTTATCTATCACCATACACATCTATATGTGTATATTTATATATACTTAGCATGACTGATTCTACAGTGTTTGTTCCCTACTATTCTATACCTGTACTGAATGATATATTTGAAAAAACAACATGCATCATTACATCTCAGATGGTGTAGTGGTAAAGTGCTTTGAGTATGGTCTACAGGATCTTAGCTTCAAGTCTGGTTATCTTGTTGCTGTGTAGAACAGCAGCTGATGGACTCATGGTGATTAAGGCAGTTTTAAGTGTGATTGCACGGCTTTATGAGATGGTAAGTGATGCCAAAACATGGTTAAATGGGAAACTGTTTAATCTGTGTAGGCATCACTTAGCATCGCTCAAACTCACTTATTGCTGCTTGCTGCAGCTTACTCCCATTTATCATGTGCTAATTTCTTTAAAAAAAAAGAAAAAAGGAGTGATAGGAAAATGGCGATAAAGGGGGCACTCAGAGGGAAAAACAATGTGACAGATTACTAGGGATGTGCAGAATGGGTGTAGGGAAGGTCCATAGGTGTCCATTTCTGATACAGCAACAGCTGTGCATTTGTACAGAATTTGGAGGTGAGCTTGAACACTCAAACCCTTAAGAAAGGGGTGAGGACAACAGTAATGTGTTGTTAAGCCAGTTAGACCAGATTACGTGTCCAGTGGACACATGTGAGAAATGGACATCTATGTATGGGGCAACAAAGATTAACAAAGATTTTGAATAATATGGCACTATAAGTAGACTCTGAAAAGGGACTTCAGCAAATGATAATGGACTGGATTGTAAAATGGTAGTCATTTGATATAATACTGAGTACATACGAGAAAGTGGTCAATGCTAGAATCAGAAAAATCTGACTGCTAAGGAAAGAAGGGGAAATAATGGAAGCTGTTAACAGCTGCAAGTATGTGAGAGGTTTAATTATGCAGCTGTGAAGCCTGAATGGGATGTTGAAAGAAAAAAATCAGAGATGCTTCAACCATCTGGCACAGTGTCATTGGTAGCTTGTTACAGAAGAATAGCAAAAACGCTGAAAAGTAGGTTGTAAAACAGTGGTATGACCACAGTTTATGCTATGCATAGAAACTTGGGCACTGAAGGCAGTGCAACTGAGAAAGTTTGAGATAATCGAGATGAACTGCTGAGATGGACAGTAGGATATATATACAGCCCAACCTCACACTTATTCTACCATTGTAAACTCATACTGAAGACATCAGAAATATTGGTAGACAAATATCGTACCTGAAGCAGTAAGGAGTCCTTCCCATTGGAACAGACTGCCTCAGGTGAGTGAGACAGCTTGAAATTCAAATGAAAAGAGAGGTAATGTAATATTGCATAAGCATAAGTGTGGGAGCAATTTTTTTTTTTTACAGTCACTCTTCCTGCTACTGCCAGCATGTGTATGTGTATATATGCACATGTATTTTTATGTATGTATATATGTATGCTTGTGTGTGGGGTGGGGGGCCATAGATGCCTGATTTTTCAGAATGACTGACTTTTTTAATTCATATGTTGTTTTCTGCTTCAGAATTGTTGCGTTTTTCTAACAAATCAAATTGCAGTCATTAAATAACGATACAGACATACGACTTTAAGTCTTAATACTTAATACTTTAAAAAGCATGTTAGTACAAAGCCCATTATTCTTAGTAGTTTGTTATTGTATAAAGGAATGACTGTCACTGATGTTGGTCCATTGCCCTACAATATTTTTATTTTCTTCTTGATTCTTGATCAAAGAGGTTGGGAGCTACGTGTGAGTTATGTGAGAAGGGGTTTACACTGGCTTTCACAATCTATTTTAACAGCAGTAATTTGGGAAGATAAATTCCTGTGTGGTAGATATGCAGGTATTTTTTTATTCATTCGGTACTTAAAACATCTGAGGTATGCAGTTGTAGTTATATGTGTCTGTAATTAATGGTCACATCTGTTTGTGTGTGTGTGTGTGTGTGTGTGTGTGTGTGTGTGTGTGTGTGTGTGTGTGTGTGTGTGTGTGTGTGTGTGTGTGTGTGTGTTTGTGTGCACGCACATGTATGTGCATGTTTGTGTATATTTAGACGTATGCATCTGGAAGCTGTAGATGCTTTTAATTGTCCCTGATTTTTAATAATATCTCTGTTTGTCACATCTTGGTCTGTTACACATAAAGTTTGTGTTTTTTTTCTTCCAAATAAATGAGCATTGCAACAACTAAAACTAATGTCATATATTTGACTTTCAGACTTAATAATCTCCAAAAAACATGCTAATGCAAAAACCTGTTATTCTAATAACTTTCTAATTATATGAAGCCAATAGCTACCCCTGTCCTTGGTCCATTATCAGCAATTAGATTTTAGCTGTCTGCTTGATTCTTGAGCTAGGATGATGAGACATATGTAAGTGGGGTATAAGTGACCTGCACACTCCTGTGTAGCAGTTATTTATTTATTTAAGCATTTATCTGCTCTAAATCAAATATCTGAGGTGTACAACACAGTCTTACACATGGCTGTAATTGGTTACATCTGTGTATGTGTTAAGTGTAGATGAAAATAAATGATTATGGGAAATTATTATTTTAATTGTATTACATTCTGATATCTGAGGTGTGTACAGTCAATAAAGTTGGTTTTAATTGCTAGACTCAACATCTGTCCATAGATGTATGTAACTGACACCACTAGTATTTGCTGAAGTTAAGCAGTCATTTTTCTGGCTCTGTGCACAGTTCATAGGTTCATAGGTGTGTACTAGGCCAATGGCCCTCAAGCCTTTATAAGCCTAGCCCATAGTAGTGCCCTGGCTTCATGCTGCTGTTAGTTCCCTGTGCTTCTATCAAGTAGAGCCAGTGGAGTGATCCCCAGGGTGAACTTTCTATTTCCCATTCACTCATCAAGATTTCTCTTGAAAAGGGCCAGTGAGGTGCTCTGCTTGAAATGTATGGGAAGTCTATTCCAGAGCATGTGCAGTCTCTGGGCTATGAACCTGTCCCTCCAGCATGTTCTGTTGATTGTGGTAATGAGGTTGAGGTCACTGGAGTGTGTAGTGTGGAGGGATTGGGATTTCTTTAGGTGTAATATTTCTAAAAGGGCTGGGTCAGACATGGCTTTGTAAGTCAAGCAGAGATTGCCTCTTAATAGACGATATGAAACAGAGAAAAGCTGGAGTTTTTTGAGTCTGTCCATGTAGGGCATGTGTTTAAGGCCTAGGATCCTCTTTGTAAGCTACTTTTGTGGCCTTTCCAGCTGTTGCAGGTGTTTAGTGAGATACATGCCAAATGGGGCACTATACTTGATGATTGGTCTAATGAGGGAAGAGTAGAGAGAAATGATGACCTCTTTCTTCCTGGATGCAAAACCCTTGGTAATGAGATGTTCCTCACAGAAGGACCTTCTGACCACAGTGGCAATGTGGTGGCTGAAAGAGAGGTTGCTGTCAACCTGTGTCCCCAGATCTCTTATAATGCCTTCAGTGTTCAGTGTGCTACCATCAATGTGGTAATTAGTGGGAACTGAGTTTTTCCCAAAGGGAATGCCAATGCATTTTTTTGGCATTAAGTTTAAAGCAATGGTTTCAACATCAGTCGTTGATCTCAGTGAGGCCTTTCTGTAGGATGTCTACATCACTTGGGGAGTTAATAATGGCTCCCAGCTTGCAATTGTCAGAAAACGTGGTCAGCCAGAGTCCCTCCAGGTTGCCCTGAACTTCTAAGAAGTAGATGCCAAACAGGAGACGACCCAGGACTGATCCCTGTGGGACTCCACTCGTGACTGGTTGGCAGTTTGACTTGGAGTGTACTACTTTCACAACTGTGGGTTCTATCTGTGAGCCAATTTGCAACCCACCTAGTGATATAGGGGTTGATGCCTAGTTTTGTGAGTCTATCAATAATTCCTGAGTGGGGAATGGTATCAGATGCCTTGGCCAGATCAAGGTAGGCTGTATGAACTGCCTTGCTCTCATCCACAGCTCTGGAGACTGACTCAAACAAGTCATCCAGGTTGATTAGGCATGATCTACCCTTCATAAAACCAAATTGCATGGAATCCAGAGGTTGGAGATTCCATATATCCTTGTTAATTAGGTCCATGATGATGCATTCCACAGCCTTACATATCAGACTCATCAGGCTAATGGGGTGATAATTCCCAAGGTCCGTAGTCACTCCCCTTTATGGAGAGGGATGACTGTAGCAGTGTAACATTCTGTAGGGACAAAGCCTGAGGTAAGGCTGTGATTGAACAGGACACACAGGTGTGGTCCCAGTTAACTTTGTATTTCATGTAGAATACAGCCATAGATATTGTCTAGTCCTATGGAAGCTGTATTCTTGGCCTTGGGCAATGAAGCTTTAACCTGTGCTGAGGTAATGCTGGATGCCCGGCATTCTTCTGGTATTGTGATTGGTCCTTTAGGGGGAGAGAGGGGTAAAGTTGGCACTGAATCTATCAGCCAGTATGTTGGCAATATCTGTTGGCTCAGTATAGGAGATAACATTGTGCAGTAACTCAAATCTGGGTATTGCCGTGGAGATTCTTCATATAACTGTAGAAGGGTTTGTAGTTGATTTTAGTGTCTGCAGCAAGTCTGCCTTCATAGCTAGCTTTAGAGGTTGATGAGGGATCTCAGCTTTTTGCTGAGGCTAATAAGGGAGTTTCTCCAGTCTTGGGATTTCACCTTTTTTTGCAACAGTTTCTTCCTTCTGTTGTAGAGTTTGTTAATGGCAGGGGACCACTAGATTGGTTTCCTTTTTTTGGAGGCAAGCATCTTGGTTCTTTTGAGTATGGCTAGTTCCATGCATTTATGTATGTGTGCATACAGTGCATTGGTGTATGATTCAGCGGTCATTCACCCATTTTCCATTTGCATAGGTGCCATGAAGTTAGCCATCTCTGCTTTTAGGAGCCTACAGTCAGCTTTGGAGAAGTTTTTCATGGTGGTTGTCTTTGCTGGTGGTGTGGGTGAGATTGGGATTTCCATGGTAATTAGTCTGTGGTCGGATCTAACCAGGGAGGAACTGACTATTGGTGTTGAGCAGTGGTTGCTCATTTTAGTAATAATCAGATCAAGGATGTTGCTTCCTCTATTGGGTTTAAGAATGAGCTGGTCAAGCGCATTGGAATTAATGAATTCCATGAAGCACTGGGCAAGTGTATTGGTGCAGGAGTAGTTTTTCCTGTTGCTGGAGGGGTAGTTGAAGTCACCCAGTATGTGAGTGTTGGGTTGGACCCTAATAGTTTCCCACAATGCTTAGGAACATGGAGTGAGAGTCTTGGGTCATGGTTGGAGACCTATAGCAGGCTATGACCTGAACTGCCGCCTTACCCACTGTTAGTTGTACCTGAAGAATCTCTGATGCGTTATGCTAGGCTACTAGTCTGGATGTGTGCATATCCTTTATGAATATGGAGACACCACCACATTTGGAGCTTCGGTCCATATTCTGGGGCCAAAAAGTGTGGAATGAATTATAGCCTGGTAGCACAGGGTTGCTTCCTGCTGCTTTTAACCAGGTCTCTGTTATAGCTCAAATGTCGATGTTGCCCATTTTGAGGAGTGCTTTGAGCGAGTGCATCTTGAGATTTAGAATTCTAGCAGTGAGCAGCAAGACCCTCAGATTGCATTTATTTATAGCTGTTATGGTGGTAATTTAGTCTTTGGAACACCACCTAAAAAAGGCACTATAGGGATGGCAAGAGCCTTAGCAAGTATCCAGTAACCTAGGGGTGACAGATGCAGGCCATCTCTGGCAAAGCATTGAGGTCTGTCAATCATGTCATCCCAAGCAGACAGATACTGGACCCTCTTATAATGACACCAGAAATGTAGCAAATTGTTAAAGTCAATAATGTTCTGCTTGTACTGCAGTGTCATTCTGGGAAATGGTAGGATGCTGCTCAGGACTAAGGTCAGACCTGCCTGGGCCACATAATCCAAGAGCTTCTCCATGTCTCTTTTCATGTAATACAGGGAGGTGCATCTCAGGTCATTCAGACCAACATGGAGAATGACAGAGTCATACTTGTACTTGCTGTGGAGTGACCTGAGTGCATGTATTATGTATTGGATCCTGGCATCTGACAGATAGCTGACTGTACCTTCTCCTTATTCAACCTAGTGAGTGGGACATCAGTGAGCCTCACTATTGAGTCACCTATGATTACTGCATTGGGCAAGCTGTTTTGCCTTAGGGGCTTTAGTTGAGGGACACACTGTGTGGGTGAGCTATGTGTCTTGTGATTTGTGTTGTCTTGTGGTGGTCGAGTGCATTTCTGATTTGGAGGTCTCTGATGTTTGGGTAGACTTCTATTGAGAGCCTCTGCAAAGGTGGGGGTATGGTTTATGTTTTTATGTGAGAGCTGTGATGGTGGGTGTTCTGGAGGGCATGTGTTCCATGTGGTGTGTTGCATGTGTTGACCTTCTCCTCCTACCAGCTATTTTGGTCTTGGCTGAAGAGTGCATGCCTTCCTGTTTGGATATATAAGTGCATCTCTCACAAGTCTGAGTGTTGGGAGGTAAGAGGAGAGGGTTGTCTGTGTACATGAGGCAGTTGCTACACTGCCTTAGAATGCCAAAGTTCAACAGGTTAATAGGAAAAAGCACAGGGAACTAACCTTTAGACATATCAGGAGGGATGATCATTATTAATAAGTAATGGAGCTGTTTCCTTGTAGGACGTTTAGTATTGTTAGCACTTATGTGTGGTACAATAATTGCTACAAGAAGCCAGATGAAGTGCTAGGCAAATAAGCTAGTTAAATGCAAGGGAGAAGAGAACTAGCAAGATTTAAGCAAAAATTGAAGAGCAGACTTTCTGGCACCGGTAATAGTTTACCCTAGCTTAGTGGAGCTGCATGGTGCACAAACTCATGCAAACACGGGCTTTTAATGCAGAAAGTTGATAGGGAGCTAGAAACCACTCCTCTTGTGGTAGGTAGGCTACCTAGTGCTTACCAATCCCACTGATAAACTGAGAGGCTTCCCTCGAACACAGAAAGGTCTGGGAAACTCAGAAACTGCAATACAGTCCTGAATACAGCAAATTTGTACCTGGACTACTCTAGTAACAGGAAAGGCGGGAAAACAAGCTAGCACTTTTTTTTAAATATAAAACAAACAAGCAAACTGATTTAAACAAATTAACCAATTAACCAATAAAAAAGCTAAAACCTGAGCCCTGTTCCAGCAGTTTTCAATCAGACAAGTTTTAGCTGCACACTCCTGTCACTAGGATGCAGGGGAACCTTTTCCAAAAAAAGATGGCCTGGATTAGTGCTCAAGTTATACAAACAAAGCTAGATTCAGCAGGTCTGAATCTAGTATATGCTACTACAAACAAGGTGCATCAATTTCAGAAAGAAACAGTTCAAATAAGCAGGCACAATAAACCTTTAACCAGAAATTCCCAGCTCAGAAGGGAAGAATCTACTCTCTCCTCCCACAAGAGTGCAGACCACAAACCATAATGTAAAATAACTGTCCTGAAGCCCAAGTGCTTCACCCAGAACTGAGACACTTTTAGAATAACAGACACTAATAAGCTACCTGTCCTGCCACAAGAGTGCAGACCACAAACCTTAATATAAAACAACTGGCCTGAAGCCCAAGTGCTTAAACCAAAAGTCTTAGATGAACAGTTACAATTTAATCAGGTTACTGACAAACAGTAATAAATGCAGCAGAATAAATGCAATTGAGTACTTATAAGAATAGGCAGCAAAAGCAAAAAAAAAACAGTAATAAAGTAGGAAGGAGCACAAATACAGTAAAAGCAGATGAATAAAGTGCAATTTTGGTAAAGTAGCTGTAATTGATGAGTATGAGGATTGTCTGTGATGAAAATTATTGCATATATGTGGGACAGAGAATGTTATTTATCTAAAAGTAGCTAGCTTACCTTAATTTTCACTTTTCATCACAATGCAGCATCAGAATTGTAGTCCATACGTGTCTGTCTGTGGCAGCCTTGCAGGATGTGTGTGATAGAATATGATCAGTGATAGAGTGTTGTATTAGGCAGTGTTGTCTTCTAACAGTGCTTGGTTCTTTGGTTAAGTTTTTGGCTGTATTCCTCCTTGTCTGCATTCAGCATGTACTCCCTGTTTCTGTGTCTATATGTTTTCTCATCCATGTGCTTTGGTTTCTTATCCATGTGCTTAGGTTTTATTCTCCTAGACCCTAAGCTTTATAATATAAGCAACTGACCATCTGTGCTTTTACCTTCATCCCAGTATAACAACAGTGGGATAAAATAAGGTAAATATCTTTTTTTTGTTGGAAATGGAAGGCGTGGGCTATTCCTAGACAAGATTTATATATCCTTGCAAGCACTTGTCATCTCAATTTATAGGGGAGCTACTATTTTTTTTTTTTTATCATTGACACAGCTTTTTTCTAACTCCTGATTGTTCAGGCCATTTTAGATAAAAATGTTGTAAAATATCTCTATGATGTACCTCACATATCTGGAACCCTATGACTTCAGTGACCCACAAACTTATTACAGTTAAGTCTTATCAAGTTAGGACATGGTAAAAGTACAGTTAGAAAATAAAAATTAAGAAAACACATGTAAAAAATAAGAAATAAGTAATCTGTCTGGATAGTGTGAGGCCAGGATGAGGGAAAACAGGGGAGGGCACTGGTGAGATACATCTTGGGCCCCTATGGTATCCTTTGTCTATGTCTCCATATTACCTAAGGCTGTCCTTTTTGATTGCATACATGTAAAATGAATATAGTTGGCACAGTTGCTATAACGAGTCAGCACATACTAAGGCAGTCTGTGCCTGAGAATAAATGCCTGTATGTGCTGTTTGATAAACGATAATGGTCATTGAACTGCCATAATAGAGCCCCACTCTGGTTCAGTTAATCCCATCCATTCAGTTGTTTCCTACAGACCTTCACCTTGCTTGACATCACCAGCTAAGAGGTTTAAGATATTACTTAGTGAAGGCCGTTGTTTTGCTGGGTATTTTTCATTTTTTTTCTAAGTATTTTGTTTGTATGACATTTTTACTCTTTGATTTGAGCATAATTTAGGATATTTTTTAGACACATTCCTGTTTATAGACATCAGGTTTGGTCTTCAAACACAGTGTTTCCAAATTTTAGTAAAGCAATAAAGCAATCAGTTTCTGCTCTACTGACATGATCAGAAAAAGAATGAAACGTGGCATGTCTACAGGTGGTAGGGTTTGGCTTTATTGTCGTGAATGCATTAATTAAGACAAACATAAAAAGTAAAGAGTTATGTGCATTCAGAAGCCATATAGCTAAAACACTGTGTGTGCCTAAGGGATCATTTTCATATAGCCCATAGGCCTCCACCACAATAGTATTAAGGTATTACACTGTGAATACTCTAGCTTATATGTGTGTTTCCTGGCAGTTTTACTGAATGGTTTACCTGTATAACATTTTACCCTTTGGTTTATCTATCTATCTATTTATCTATCTATCTATCTATCTATCTATCTATCTATCTATCTATCTATCTATCTGTCTATCTATCTATCTATCTATTATTAAGCAGAGGCAGGAAACACAGCAGTATTTTACAAAAATGTGCATTTTATTTCAGTAAACAATACACTGCCTTGTCTATGCAAAAGAAACTGAAACAAAGTGATAAGTTGACTTTAAAACATTTAGTCAATTAAAGCTTAGTGATTTATAATCTGTTATGCAGTTCATCTTTAAATCATGCATGTAGCCATCCATACGATACTTAATCATGTGAACTGGAACACAGCTGCTGAAGTGAGAAGCAATTTACACTTGAGATAATCTTTGGTAGAACCACAAGTTAAATGCAAAGATTCTCTCTCTCTCTTTATTAGCAGTCAGAGTGAAAATCAGTCACAGATGTGATTCTTTATTACATGTCCCACAAATACACAAGGTTTCAAGTGTCTTTAATCACATCATGCCCTGTTGAGCATGCTAGAAAGTAAATGAAACCAAATAAATACAATACGCTTTCACCATGTCTCACGCTGGTAATGTATAATGGTAAAATTATACAGTAGGTGAAAAGGACATGAAGTATCTCTCACCAAGTATTCTGCTACTGAGTGTTAATGCAAAACTCAAGAGAAGTTTAGATTGATCATCAGTCCTTTATTTCGGGTCTCTTACAAGCATGCAAAGTTTTTTTTCTCTCTCTTGTAAACCATTTAAACATTTCTTAGTATTTATTCACAGCATTCTTTAAACTGTGCTTTAATTTGAAGGTAGTTGTAAATCCCATGCTCAAATAAATAAAAGCTTTCACATACCTTTGATGTCTTAGAGAGAAATAAGTCTTTTAAACACTCCAGTACAATTCTATGTTATAGAATATAGAATAATAATTCCAAACGATGTATTATACCACAAAGAAGAGAATGTTTTCCTTAAAGCTCTCTTGGAATTTCTGAAGATGTTCCAAGTCATTTGTAAGGGGGGAAAAATGTTCTTGAATTTGTGTTGCAATAGTTTGCAGTTATTAATCCTATTGTAATCTTGTTTGAAATGATAGTATCCTGTATACTATAAATCGCCTACCTGTTTTCAATGCATTTAATATTTATAAGTACCTTTTTCTTGTTTGAGACCTGTGTATCTTTTATCTTGCTATATTGTTTTGGTGTTTAACTACCTGTGTTGGAGCTTTTCTCCTTGGGTCTCCAATGAAAATGGGCCCCTGGCCCAGTTAGACATTATCCAGTAAACAAATGTAAAATAAAATAAATAAAAATACATTATCCAAGCACTACCCTCAGCAGCAATTTTTCTTTTATTTTTACTGGTATATATTGAGGCTTTTTGAAATATACCAGAATTTGTCCGGATGCATGTACATATGTCTATAGCTATATATATATATATATATATATATATATATATATATATATATATATATATATATATATGTCTATAGATATATATATATATATATATATATATATATATATATATATATATATATATATATATATGGTTCCACTTCATAATCTCAAAATACTGAAATCTCGAATTTCAGTATTTCGAAACTATGAAGCCAAACCATTTACAATCCTGAAACCCACAATTATGACTCACACAATAACGAACATACATACACCATACACTAAACAACACACACATCATTCTACCCACACCACACAAACTACACAACACTACACTACATGTAAACAGGGGGGCAAGCCTCCCTGCACCCCACATGTGAGAGGGCTGCACCCCCCCTACCCCCTCACCCTACTTATATATACCAACTCCGAGATCGCACGTAACGGGAAAACAAATCACACCATGGCATTTTGCACTCACTCACGCATGCACACACACACACACACACATGCACACACACGCATACACACACGCGCGCACACACGAGCACACACGCGCACACACATGCACACACACACACACACACGCACACACACACACACACACACACACACACACACACACACACACACACACACACACACACACACAAGCACCAATACATCCAACACTCACACTCATACTTACACCTCCGTACCCTTACCGACACATACAATGCACAAAAGCACACACATATACACTCACTCACCTTCAATTTTTAGATGCCATCCCAGCCAAACACTTCATGTGCCATATCAGAAATGCATAAGCATGGATTCGAGATATTCAAATTCATGCTTATACATTTTCGGTATTCTGAATTCTCTCCTTTATGCTCTCAGAATACTGAACTGCAGTGGTGGTCCTGCGGTAGCGTTGTCGCCTCACAGTAAGACGTTGTCTGGTTCGACTCTCAGCTACAGCGTCTTCTGTGTGGAGACATGTGTGAATGGGCGTATCTTCGTTGAAGGTTGTGTGCCAGGACTGGCAACTCGCCACATAAAAATCTACTGCCAATCATTAGCGGACTGGAGTTCCGCTGTGGTGACCCCAAACTGGGAAAAGCCGAAAGACACAACAACAGCATGCTCTCAGAATACTGAAATTCCAGATTTCAGTATTTCGAGATTATGAAGGGGAACCATATATATATATATATATATATATGTATATATATATATATATATATATATATATATATAGATATAGATATATATATAAATATATATATATATATATATATATATATATATATGATAAACTGAGATATTTATGTTTCATATACATTTTTTTACAAATAAACAACATACAGGGTATAGTTTATCTGTTATCATTTCTATGAGGGATTTATATACAGCAATTGGTTTTATAGCTTTTACATTCCCTCATTTCCCTCTGAAACTGATGAAGTATTTTTATTTTCTTTTTACCTTAACTGGTAGTTAATTACAAGAGCAGGGTTGTATGTACAAATATATATTTATTTTTAAAACAACTTTTCAATTCAAAATTCAAGTATTGCATCATGGTACCACTTCCAGACACATGTTAAAAGATTAAAAGTTCATACACCACAGAAAATATCAGGCTTTAGCATGTAACGACAAGAGACAGACATCCTTCTGCTTTAAACATTTTGTCACAAGTTTCTAAACCCATTTGTACCAACCCTGATTAAGTTATAAACTAAAAGCATATTCTGCAATTATCATAACTTGTAACTACATCACCAAGCTCTGCTTCCAATCTGATGTCTCTTACTTTTAATTGTTTGTCCATGACAATTGTGAGTCCCTACTAGGGAAAAGTACTAACCCATTGTATATAATCACTTTGTTTTTATAATTGTTTGCTAACTTCTGTGTAATCTATGTAATTTTGTCTTTGTGGAGCTTTTCTCCCTGGGCCTCCGCTGAAAATGGACATGTTTCCAGTTGGACTATCCCGGTAAACAAATGTAAAATAAATAAAAAATAAATAAGCATTTGTTCACATGACACATGTCCCATGTGAAAGTATATACACACACAGTTGTCAATGCTGTGCATTTGGTTTATAACTAGTGTGATGCTACAGACTGAACCAATATGGAAGGGACATCACTGCCACTGTTATATGATGGCTAGTAGGGCTCTGATCCCATGAGCCACATGACTGGCACTGATATGTTAAGTAAAGGGGCTCAGTCCTTTGTTGCACTTCACTGCCTACCTAACTGTGGTAACAACAGGAAAAAGAAAAAAAAAATATTACTAGATATATGGGAATACAAATCAGTACAATATAAATAAAGTAAATGAAATTTAGACTTAAGATTGTTCAGAAAATATGCATTGCTGCACTGACCTATGGACCAATAACAGTCACTCACATATAGGTCTCACGCTGAATCATGGCAGAGCAGAATTACAAGCCCTGGCTTTTTAGGTCCTCATTACACTTCACTCTGACTGTATATTTGTATCCTAGAATATCCACATTAACTGTAATTTAACTAAGATATTGCATTTGCAAATACATACACATATTATAATTTCCCAAAAAGTTTAGTAATAATAATAGTATGACAGTCCTCCTGCTTTATGGTTACTGTTCTACTCTTCAAAATAAGTTTTTAGCTGAGCATTTTTTTCTCAGTCAGCGGTAGATACTACAGCTAAAAATCAGTACCTGTAATTACAATTATAACAAACAAGCAATCAATCAAGCAAGCAAGCAGTGAGTCAATAAGGAACCAGCCACGTGTATCTGAAATTCAATAAACTAAATTCTTTATTAAAATAAACTAAACAAAACAGTTTGAGAATATAAATAAACAAAGTGTAGTACTGCAGTGAGAATTGTAAAGTTTGATATTTTGACAAGCATGCAGCTTTTACATTAAACATAGGCTAGACAGCTAAAAGGTTTCTAACTGAAATGTGGCTAAATAAATTACTAGGCCTTCCCCAGGATTCAATAAACTCTGTATAGGAATAGTGTTATTCCTACATGGAGTGAATGGGGAACGCAGCCGCATAGCCTTAACAGCAGCATGCTGTACATATTAATGAAGGTGCACTACTGTTAACAGCTGTGTAGACATGAACACTGAAGGAGGGCAGGGGGCATGTTTCAGTAGTGCACGCAGATCCAACATGCCCCCTGCACTCTGAAAGTACTGTACAGCACTTTCTAACTGCTTTCAGTGGCCGTGGACACTGAAAGCAGGAAATGAAATAGGAAACAATGCAGGGGGTGTGTGACAGGTACTGTCATATACCCCCTGCCTTGTCAAAGTGCTGTATGGCACTTTCTAACTGCTTTCATTGTCCACGGAGACTGAAAGCAGGAAATGAAATGCAGGGGGTATGTGACAGGTACTGTCACACACCCCTTGCATTGTCAAAGTGACGTACAGCACTTTCTAACTGCTTTCTGTGTCCGTGGACACTGAAAGCAGGAATCTAAGTGTGAAGCAATGCAGGAGGTGTGTGACAGGTCACACAACCCCTGCATTGCAAAAGTGCCGTACAGCACTTTGAACATTCATCTTAACCTGTAACAGCATAAAATCAGGACAAAGCCTGAAATGATGGGGGGCATACCTTACAACCTGTTAGAGCAAAAAATCTGGGACAAAGTCTAAAATGATGTGGGGGTCATACCTCTCAACCTCTTAGATCTACAAATCTGGACAAAGCCTAAAATGATGGGGTGACAAATAGGGACAGATTTTAAATATTGCCCTTACAAACTTAGAAAGTTGATAGAGGAACAGGTTCTGTAGTAACATAACATGCTCAGAATGATTAGAAGTCTGAAACTCAAATGTATGCTATTATGTAGTGACCTCAATCCTGCCCATACTCAAATGTATGCCATTATGTAGTGACTTCAATCCTGCCCATACAGATATACAGAGTTGATAGAATGACAGGTAATGCATTACCAAATATGAATTACAAGTAGTATTAATACATGTAAATAAAGTGCTTGTATTAATATTTTTTTTTTGTTCTAAGTGAAGTTTAAGCGTAGCTAAGCAGGTTTGGGTGTTGCGGCAGTCTGCTCAGCATTGCTTAACCATCTCATAGGAGCTAAATAAGAATGTATAACCAAAATTCTCAATAGTGAGATAGTGTAGTGGTTAGACTCCTGGCTTTGTATGCGGCAGTTCACAGTCTGAGTACCAAAACAAACCACTCATTTTTACACAGTAAAGCATTGTTAAAATAATTTTTTTATTGTAAATTATGCAGTAATTGATATTTGTTAATCAGGGAACTGTAGCTGGTTCAAAATGGAAGTGTCAGTGCATATAACATGTGAGATCACCCATGTATACACAAGTGTCCCATACAGTATAGTCACACCCCAAGGTAATGTAATGAAAGCACATAGGGGAACGTCATGTAAAGTAAATCATATGCACTGAATAATATGTCAGTAATGATTAATTAATTTACAATTCTGATATGTTTTCTTAAATAAAAACTGAGCAATGCTTAGCAGTGCCCAGCTCTGCTAAGCCACTTTGAGCATTGCTTAGATGTTAATTCTAAGCAGCAGTCAGCCTAGCTAAATGGATCTGTGCACTGCTGACCACAGGTCAGCATTTTCCACTTTAAGAGGGTGGGAATATGGCCTTATTTAAACCAAATAGGCAGGAATACAGCCAAAACCTGTTGCAGTTTTATCTGTGTATGAACCATGTCTAGCATTGGAGAGGGAGCCTGCTTTCAGGTGCAGCTCTGGGACATTCTTGAGTCCAAGCTCATGGCTGGACTCCTCATCAAATGCCATGATGACAGACTGTTTAACAGGTATGTATTGTGATACAGAATCAATGGAGCATAGGCAGATGTAAAGTGAGGGCAGACCTGTAGATTGTTGTGAAAAATAGAAGCCTATACAGTTGTTAATGGACACCCCCCTCACCCCTCATCTGCATCAGTAATTATTATTCATATACAACGGGTATGTTTTTCTCAAAATCTAATGCTGAGACTTGTGTTCTATTATTGTTCATATATTTAATTGGTTGCATAATAACATATCTTGTTCAAATACCATTGTTAGTGGCCTGTTGCCGGCAATATAACTGGCATGCTGTTACAATGCTTACTGTTGTTCCATTTATGCATGTGTTGTGTTTGATATGCACCTGTTTCAAATCTGTCGTTTTGGGTTAATTGGAACACACATGCATGCTGTTATAACTAATTTTGAAATGTTTTGTTCATGGCTAACCAATATATCTTGGAAAACCTCAACACCATAGCATGTTTGGGAAGGCAGATCCTGGTGGATCTGCCTATCCCGCCTCATCTGGTCATGGCACCAGGCCCCTGCATGTCTGGGACCAAACCTGGAACCTCCTCCACCACTGGTCTTGCACCACTTCTGGGTGGAACTGTCTCAGGGGATGGGGCCCATCCCCTGGGCATGGGCGGGGAGGACCCCATCAACCGCCGCAAGTTCTGGGATATGGTGTACAGTGGTATCCACTCTGAGTTGGATGGACTGCTATGCCAGATGGAGGGCTGCCTGTTGCACCTGGAGGGGCAGGCTGCCACTGTTGTCCAGCCAACAGCACAGCCACCTTCAGGGTCATGAAGATGCAGTGGTGACTGCCCATGGGTGGGATCCTCAGTCTCACTGTATTCATTTGGGGGCTCATGGGCCTCTGATTCCCAACCACCCTTCCTGTCCAAGGTGTTTACCCCCGTCATGTAACATATACCACCCCTGTCTACTGTCATGTGTGTCTTATATGTATGCAAATGCAGCATATCCTATACAACCTACCTCCCCAAACATACCTACAGCCCTTCCCCAACATCCTTCTCTCACCTTAATAATAAAAGGGCATCTGTCCCACAAAAAATATTGCCCCATACATAGCTCTACATTTTGCCCCCATGTCCAGTGACATAAATCAAGCTACACTCAAATTACTCTACAAATGCATGTTGCCAGCACCCCACCCTGTGGGGTTGTGAGGCAGTAAATTTCAAATTTTCCACATCAGTCATAGCTGCTGCTGCAGAAGAAATGTAGAGCTATAATCCTTCCTACACCTGTCCTGCACATCCCTAGCTGCTTTTCCTAATGTTTTACCCCTGTATGAACCAATTTCATCACTTTCCTAACATGTTTTTTTCCTTTTCTTTATTTAAAATTAGCGCGGGCTTAAGCAGGAATAATCTTAAGTGCTTTAATCACATGGTCTCCATCAGCCCTTGTTCTGCCCAGCAATAAAACAATTATCACTGACAAGTCTCGAACCCAGGACCCTGTACACTACAATTGCAGTAGCACACCATTATATCACCCAAGCTGTGTGGATTTGTAATGCACAAACATATGATGCATAATAGTCATTTAACATTAGTGAAAAAAAGTCATCACTAAGTCTTGAACCCAGGACCCCATGCACTACTATTACAACAACATAGCTCTACACCAGCCAAACTGTGGGAATTTGCAATGCTTTTACAAGTATGTCATGCATTACAGTCATTTAACATAAGGGAAAAAAATACACATTCTTGGCAAGCCTTAAACACAGGAACCTATACACGCAAGTCTCAGCAGCCACCACTACTCCATATCACCTAGGAGAATTATTACTGCTTCAGTAAATATATCATGCAGGATGGTCATCCAACATTAGGGAAAAACTCGTGGAATTACTAATGTTATATATACACATTCTCACACACACACACACACACACACACACACACACACATATATATATATATATATATATATATATACACACACACACACACACACATATATATATATATATATATATATATATATATATATATATATATATATATATATATATATATATATATAATAAGATATATATATATATTTTATATATATATATATATATATATATATATATATATATATATATATATATATATATATATATATATATATATATATATATATATATATATATATATATACTCAACCTCCTAGTGCAAGGCATCTGCACAAAGCCTGAGAAAGTGGGCAGATAAAGGACAAAAAATATCAGCATATTTGGAATATGGATGTTATAAGCTTAGAAAGTTGTTAGAGTATCACAATGTGTTGTCACGTATATATTCCGATTACTTTCAGGTCTGGAACACAAATGATTTTCATCATTTAGTGACTTCAGTGCTCACATCATCCCAGTGCTTTGTCAGAAATCCACAACAGTTATGGGGAACAGACCAAAAATATGGCCCACACATCTGGACAGTCTATGGAAATCTGGACAGTGGAGAGGTATGACTACAGTCATGTAACAGAAGGGCAAAAACACTGATAGTTGCCAACCATTTCACCCAGCACCTTCTGAACTACAGTCAGGCCAACACAACACTACCCCAAATTAGCACTGGGGAATTACTCATGCATTTGCAAATATAAAATGCACTACAGGGATGCAACTGTAGGGAAAGACAGACATCGGTAAGAAATTGTCTACCCACAACCATTTGCATGTCAGTCACAATAACATACCAGTAAGCCAAATAAACTTTAGAGTATAACGATTGTTTCAACAAAAATATCCTGATTGCCAGTCACAAACTACTCCGACATAAACTGGCCCAAGTCACAGTGTACTTGGAATCCTGAGGTGTTACAGGACATGTCTCAATCTGCCCCTACAAACATATACAGCTGATAGACCACCAACAATTGTAGCAGCATGCACAGTCCAATAGAAAATGATCTATGACACTCATATCTACCCCTCTCCCTACTAAGCCCAACAAACATGTACACACTGCTCTGCTACATAATCTTGACAGTCTGTTAACAATAGCCAGACATATATAACTCTCAACTGTACAGATTTCTACAGAATGCCCAGGGTGTGGAATCATACATGTGGCCACTGCCTCATAACATTTCTGGTAATCTGCTTAATCAATGGGATGATATCAGGAGTGAGGTCACTAAATAATGATATACCATACATCTGAACCTCTTAGTGCAAGACATCTGGACAAAGCCAGACATACTTAGGGACCAGAGGTCCCGAAATAGGGACATAACTTAAATAATGGTGTTCTAAACTGAGAACATTGCTGGCATTACAGGGTTTCTTGTAACAAAAATTCTGAAGGATATGAAGTCTGAAACCCAAAAGGATGCAACATTTATTGACTTCAACCCTCAGATCATCCTACTGATTTGCCAAAAGCAGAAATTGTCTGAAGAAGAGACAAAACATAAGAGGCAAACCTCTGTACATTCTGTGGAAATCTGGGCAGTTGAGAGGTATGTCATATACATATCACGGTCACACTTCAAATCACTCAGAAAATGCATGTCCACAAAAATCATGTTAATCTAGCAATCTGCTAACTGTATAACAGCAATACTGACAATTTGTCCCCAATTCTGGTACTTTGTCCCGCATTTTTTTGGGCCATCTCCACGTCTTGTTGTAAGAGGTATTTTGACCTATTGTCTCTGAAGCTGTAGCTCCCACACCTCCATAATGTTTTCCTTATAGGCAAGGAAAAGGGGCAAGGCACACATGAAGGACTTAATTATAACACTGTGTTGCTATGCCATTAGCTAATGAAAAGACAACACAGCTGTTCTGGATGCAATTAGCAAGTGGGAGACACCAATTGGTGTACAGGCCATCACCTGCCGTTGAGCATTACCTACAAAAGGCAAGCTGCTGCCTATGCAAAGCAGGTCTGAACCTTTCTACACAAAGACAGACTGTGACTACACAAACCTAAACATTTACATTATTCTGAGAAAACTCTTCAGCACTATAACAGGTATGTCAAACAATTAAGCATGTAATGGAATTCAGAAGGGAGTTGCAATAATGGGAAATAGGAAGTTAAACACTAGGTCTCAACAAGAATTGCTGGACTGACATGTTGCTGTCCAGCATGTATGGCCATCCCTCCTGGCTCTGTCTGCAGTGACATAGAGGTCAGCTGTGGCCCCTGAGTCAACCTTGCAAAGGTCAGCTCACATATGACTACTACTGCAGTGTCTGTTGTACAATACTAACTGTGACACTGCCAGGCCAGCTACCTGGGATGTTGTAAATATTCATATGTCACTTGCGAATACTAATATGGTGCATATGCTTGTCTTACAAAGCTAAGAGACCTATATAGAATATGTGCCTAGTAAACAACTGGCGCAGAAGTGTGTGTTGAACTGCATGTAATATACTAAGCTCATACCTTTCAACTGTCCAGAGTTTTGCACACTGACCACATGTTTGCCCCATATTTATAGTCATTTTCTCATAGAGTCATGTTATGTCTGGCAAATCGATGAAGACTGACATCAGAACATAATAGCATACATTTGAATGTCATATATCATATTCTCCAGAGTATTCCTGTGAATGCAAACCTACTGTGCTATCAACTGTCTTAAGTGTGTTACAGCAATATGTATAAAGTGTCACTATTTGTGGGTCATTGCCACCCATTTATGTGGGCCTTTGTCCAGATGTCTTGCTATTACAGATTGAGATGTATGACTGAGCTGCAAGAGTGTAAACACAGTATGCCATACTGACATAAAACAGAAATGTATACCAAGTATTACTTGTGCACATGTATGTATTAATATGTGTATCTAGAATCCTCAAGCATACAGACATGAGTTGTAAAATGTCAGGCAAATAAGCTGTACATGTTTTACAAATATGTGATCTTAGTTTCAGTGCATCGTACACACATAAATGTCTACAGCTACAGATTGTTGCATTGCCTTGAAACAGAAATGATTACTGGATTGAGTATGATTACCAGGTTGAAATTGGAAAAGTGTTCAACTGTGTTATGACTTTGTGTCCAAGACTACAACAAACATCTGTATGAGCACCTACACAGCTGTATGGACCCAGCAAAACCTGACTTGTAAAACTCACATCCCCAAGGTAGAGTAATCTTCTTTGGTGGACAGCAGCAATACACAAACCACCTAATAGGTTGAAATATTGGCTGCACAGGGCCAAGAAGGAGCAGGTGTCAAGTTGGAAGCAAGTCCACCTTTGTCTGAACAAGCATATAAGGTCACACGTGAATCACTGTAAGGCTAACTATAAGTACAAATTGGACACATCTACCAAGGCCAGTCACAAAGCCTTCTTCACATATGTCTGCAATCCCAGAGGCATATTGCCCTATACTGATGGGGGAACAAGAGGATATGCACAGCACCCACCCCCCTCATAATCAGGGATCAGGTCAGTAATGCTCTCTCAAAGGCAACAAATTGAAGTCTCCATGAGACCTGATAACATCCCTGTCTGGAGGGAAGAGCTCTCAGCTCCATTCCACACTGTAGTCAAACAAAGCCTGAGCACCAGTGTCATCCCATCTGCATGGAAGACAGCCACTGTCATCCTGCTACACAAATGTGAATGATGAATGGAGGATTATGCACATTAATGGCCCTCATTGGGGGAAGGATGACACATCAGGACCAGCAGTGCAATGCATGCTCATACTGTGCTGATAGATGGCAGGGGTATGATGTGGTTGTTAGTGGTCGATAGTGCTAGTGAATGTGGATGTGCAAGATCTGTAAATAACATTAACCAATATATAAGGTCCTGTAATGTGTTCCCCTGTTTTTGTCTTCGAGGTGGAATGCCACGTATGCACCAGCCTGCATACTCGGAAGCTGAGACTGCAGCAATTACTGAAGGCATTCAACAGCATTATGGAGTCCTGTTCAGGCATAGCAGACAGCAGCTGTGGGAGTGGACCACCCTGTGGGCCAACTTAGTTACCAGGGTGAACAACTTGGGTCAGCATAGGTGGACGTATAAACAGGTCAGTCACACGGCAACCAACCTCATACACCATGCCCGGCAAAGAGCTGCTGCCGTGGCCAGGGACTGTACAGCCACAGGTGGGGGTCCTGCTATGCAGGCCTCACTGACACCAACAGAGGAGTTATTCATCAACCTTGGGGCAGCCACCACACCCCAGCAAACTTAACACACCAAAGTCATGAAGGTGGGTGGCACCCAGACAACAACCAAGGAGCATCCAGGTAAGGCCCCAATGGACATCAACTGAATACTGTAGAAGTCATACTGGTATCTGTAGAGTATCTAGATGCATATGTCAGGTCAAACTGCATTTGTGGGTGGGGTTTTGCAATGTACACAAGTGCACATCTATGGATAATGACAGCAAATTGTGTTGTATCAGAGCTTGTACTGTACATGTGCAGAAATACAGCATTCATCCTATACCAATGCCACATGTGAGTCTGCTGAAAATACTTTTCTCCCACAACAACATAGGTTCCTCTGGTCTGGATGGGCAACATCAGCCTGAAGCCGGTGAGTATGGAAATATCTTATTGTGACTCAGCAATACCCTAGGCATGTAAAGTGCATGCATTTTACCATACACACAACTCTTACTCTTAGCCATATTATGATTTGTGCATGTTCACTCATGGTGGGGTTAACTGCATTGCATCACAGTGGTCACCACAGGGGCTTATTTGCAGGAGATGTAGCATTTCTGTAGGTGGTGCCACTGAGCTATACAGATGTACAGCAATAATGTGTACATGGGTGCAGTGTGTGTTAGGTGAAGGCCCATCACCTACTAACACTACTCATGTAGCCCAGAGGTGTATATTAGTACCAACATTAAGTGGACATAGCTGCACTGCATGATGTTGAGGGCCTGTCCAGAGTGTTTATGCTATGTTCTGATTGTGTATCATGCATGTCATCATTCAAATATTATGTGGTCTGTATTGTGCTTTTGTGCCACCTCACCTGCATGGGTTTGTGTGTGTGCATGCATGTGTATGCATGTGTGTGTGTGGTGTGTGTGTGTGTGTGTGTGTGTGTGTGCGTGTGTGCGTGTGTGTGTGTGTGTGTGTGTGTGTGTGTGTGTGTGTGTGTGTGTGTGTGTGTGTGTGTGTATCAGCAAACCTTTTAGTGCAGGTATTAATTTACATATGTTGTCTTCCCCTTACAGGTGGACATGGGGGTCAGTTTCCCTCCCACTCACAACCTGATGTCAGTGTCTCTGCGAACTCTGATGATGATGGTGGTCATAGTGAGGCACAGGTGGGGTTGTCGGGGGATGAATTTGTGCCATCAGTTAGCATCCCACTTTCAACCACAATGTCCCTGCACACAGTCACAATGCCCACACATACCCAGTCCCCAGCAGCCACATATAATGGACAGTTGGAGAGTGGTGGCATGGAACAGGCTAGTGTGGTGACTTTGGCAAGTATGAATGCAGACACTAGCCATAGCCAGAGAGCAGGTGAGGTGTCACGCAGTCAAATGGACAGGGGTGCTCGAAGGATGACTGCTGCCCATCAAACCCTTGTTGCAAGTGCCACAGCAGGTGTCACCAGACACATGTTTCAGACCATCATGGAGGCACAGACACGTACTGAATGCAACACCAGACAGATAGTCAGAGTCTTGAATGCAACACTTCCTGCCATGTGTGACAACCTCCATGGCCATACTGATGCCACACATTATTATGCTGAGGTCATGGATAGATGATGGGGTGAGACATTGTCAATCCTCAACCATGGAATGTATGTGCTGGAGCATGTGGTGGGAGTATGGCATCAGCCATGTGGACGTAGGTCAGTAACAAGATCAGCTGAGGGTCTACGAGACCATGCACCTTCACATTCCCATAGTGGAAGTACCACCAGCACTACCAAAAGGAGGGTGCTGTCCACACTATGGGCATGTGGTCGTGGCTGGTCCCATCAGGGACATAGATCCAGCAGACAGCAGTCAACATTGAGGAGTAGCACTGCATCTGGCCTTGGGCCAGATGCATTACTACTCCCTGATGGTGACTGCTGTCTGGGATTAGTACTGCATCTGGCCTTGGGACTGGTGGTGCCAGTGAGTTCCCTGGCAGAACCATTTCCCATGTCCATGGCTAGAGATGGTGAACTGTACACCCTGCCATGTACGGTCCACAGCTGTCCAACATACCACTGTGTAAGGCAGCCACATGGCATGTTTGTATGCATACAAACACACACACATCTCTTTCACAGGCAGGTCACCAGCAGACACACAAAGCACCTCTGCACAGCCCATTTAGACATCACCCCTCCAAACATGCACACAGGATGTCAACCATATGGCCCAGCCTAGGTCTCTGGCAAACTCACACCACACCCTGTGCATATGATGATACCTGTGCCACATCCCTGTCATCCATACCATCAATGCAGGGACATGCTAATATGGGTCTGATGCACAGGGTGAATATAGTACAGTGTAGTAATGTAATGCTGCGTAAGGTGCTGTCTGCTGGAATTGTTATGGGTACACATCAAAGTGTATGTATCATTTTTAACCATGATGCATTATTGGCATTAATAATACTGACTGAATGTAGTCTCACATGCTGTATTATGTTTGCTTTCCAGGTGTCTGTGTGTCTGCAGGCTGTGGCCCTGCTGATGCTACTAATGAGGAGTATGGCAGAGTGGAAACACATTGACCTTTTAATAGCCAAGGTACAGCTGTATATGTACATGCTTACCAGTTGTGCATGCATGGAACAGTGTGTGAGAGACTCTGGTGGCAGACAGTGTGACCTTGCATACATACCCCATGACACAGCCAGCTAGCCTTCATACATGTCACCTCGGTGTTCTGTAGTACCACAGGCTGATACATACAGACAAGGTTATTTGAGTGCTGGAAAAATGTCCCTCACAAGCCTAGCCATTACTTTAACTCCAACAGATTCACCTATCTTGTGGACACTAGGTAGTCACAGCGCCTTCACATGTCTACATATTGCACACACATAGGCAACATACAATGTGTGTGTCTGTGTGTGACATTATCAATTGTGGAGTGTGGGATACAACTTGTAGTAATGTGACAGTTTGCATCACATAGCATGCCCACAGCAAGTTCAACACCCAGAGCATCCTCTGTTATGCTAGTATGACACCTTCTTTGTGTGACATTACCTTAGCTTACAGTATTTCTCATGAAATTGAGGTGCTTCTGATGTGCAATCACTTTTCTTTGTAATCAGTACAGAACTATATGACATCGTTCTTGTCTTACAGTCTTGGGACCTCTTTTAACTGTTTCAGTAGTCATCACAGGTTACACCTTGCCAAACATGGACTGCAACCTGCAGGGTGGTCCAGACATACCTCTCAACTGTACAGTTTACACAGACTGTTGTGATGCCACAGCCAGTATTGGAAGCCTTTTGAGGCTTCAGTCTTATACAATTTAACTAAGTATACATGTTAAGAAAGTTTTCATTACTTTATATGTTTTTTTTAAACTTTTGGAAAGTGTTTCAGTGTTTGGTTATGTACAAACACACTCCTTTAGGTGTTCAGTTTAAGATTTGTACATTTGGATAATGTTTGTACTTGTTTTGATGTTTTATTGGTCGAGAAAGTCACGTGTCATTTTCAATTTTGTATTTTAATGGTATTGTCTTAGGAGTTCTATATTCTGATGAAGTCAAGTGTTATATGCTTTGACGAAAGCGCTTAAAAATGTTATCCTGACATTGGTATATTGTGGAACCTGTGTTTTTAGGCTTGGAACTTAGAAGTTATTGCTGGTTCCTGGTTCATAGTCTGCTTGTGTGTCTTTTGGTTCTGAGACTAGGATGGAGTTTCCACGCACCATCATGTTGGGTGAAGACCCTGTGGAGAATATTGGTTTGTTAACACAGCTTATACAACTTTCTCAGCATACTCCAGTTGGTTTTGGTAATAATACAACATGTGAAGCTTCTTTGCTGGACAGTAGCCCTCCTAGGTAGTCCCATCAACTGAGAGAAGTCACAGTGAGCAACAACTATTTGTGGGGGTCTTCCGGGCAGCACATCGCTTATGATTTGCACTATTGGTTCAATAGACATTTCGCATTTCATGTTCCCAGTTCTGCGGGGCAGGAGGTACGAACATTCCAGCAAACGTTAGATGCATTTGAGCATAAACTACTCAAATGCAGGAAATTACAACTGGAAAATGCCTATTTTGTGCAATGTATCAGTAACAAATTAGTGACCAAAGGTTTAAGACATTGGAAGTACCCCATGGGACTCATTGAGGGTTCTGCTCTGTTTAAAGAACTTATTGAGTTGTCTTACCAGCAAGGATTAGAGCTTATGGAAATATGAATTAAACACAATCAAACACATATAGACATGTTACATTGTGAACTTATTGATTTGGATAAGATAATACATAACGTTTTTCTTTTTGAACATTCCTTTCCTTCCTATCATGGAGACTTTGATAAGGTTCACAAATTGGCTGCTGATATTCAAGGAAGGAAAGAGAAAGTTCATTAGAGACCTTAAAGCTTATTCCTCAGGGACTGCTTATCCTAAACCTCCTACAAATGGTTTATCCCAGGGGGCATGCTCAGCCAATAACAACCATAGTTCATTCTCAGCTAAGGGAGGCAATCATCCAGACAACTCAGCCCCTTTAGGTTTAGACCTCCCATGGAGGTCAGAAAGAATATGGAATCTACAATGCCAAGGGAATTACAGGCCTCAACAGAATCCATGAAGTATGAACTTTCAGCAGCAATTCAAGGGAATGAGGAGACAAGGTCAAAGATGGAATTAGGGTCTAGTTTTGGACACACTACTGGTGTTAAAACAGACTTTCCCTCAGACTATCTAGCTTGTATTTTCAACTCCAGAGGTGATTTCAGGGTTTATCATTTTTCACCTACATCATTGACTGTTAATGTAACTAATAGGATTTAATTTTGTTATGGATCAATGTTCTAACATTACAGACCTTATTTTAGACTTAAAATTATTTGTTCGTAAACTTAATTTCAAATTATTGGTGCAAATAGTGCCAATGAATATAGTACAAATATTTTGAGAAGAAAAAGCACATTTAATCCAACATTAGTCAACTGTTTGTTATTATTTGAAAAAATGTGTGAGTTTGACTTTAGAGCACTTCTGAAATGTAATTCTTATGGTAGTTTATGTAATCTATCCAAACAAGAAAAAGTATGGTTGTTTAGACTTTGCAATGATAAATCTCTATGGGTTATGAAGCCTGACAAGGGGGGGGGGGGGGTGATCATGACTAAACAGATTATTCTGATAAAATGGATGTTTTATTATTAGACGGAAGTTTGTATCACAAAGTTTCCCATCATATGGTTAACATTTCCTACCAAAGAATTCATATGATGCTTAAGGATATGGTTGACCAAGGGGAAATAGAAGTAGACATAGCAGATTTTTTGACCACCAGATATCCGAAAGTACCGTGTATCTTTGGTATACCGAAGATACTTAAGGACCTTTGTAACCCACCTATGAGACCCATTGTTAGTGGAAAGGGCTCTAAGACCCATAGTTTAGGGAAATACATTAACATCGTGCTCAAAGACATCCTTAAAGATGAATAAAAAATTTGTGTGGATTTTTGGCACTTTTTGGAAAAAATTAGTAAAGCAAAATATTCAGATGATATTTCTTTTTTAACAGTGGATGTAATTAATTTGTTTAATATAATTCCTCACACTTTAGGATTGGAGTGGTTTGCGGAGTTTTTACTTAAAACTAAGCAATTTAGTAATAAACATGTCAGTGTGTTAGTGACTCTCATGGAAATTATTTAAAAAAACAATTATGTTTTTTTAAGGTCAGTTTTTTACAGAACTCTGAGGTGGCAATGGGGGCCATTTGTGCCCCCATTTTTGCCAACATTATTATGGTTATGTGGTAAAGAAAGTTTTTATTGACTTTGCCATACAAACACTGTTGGAGACTTTATTTATGTTATATTGATGACTTGTTTTTTCTTTGGTGTGGTAATAGTAAGGACCTTGATAATTTTCTGACCTATATAAATAATAGTATGGAGTTCTTGCGGTTTTCTCATTCATACAATGTTAGTAGCATCAATTATCTGGATGTTGAAATTAGTAATGATCCCAGCACAAAATGTTTTGTGAGTAATTTATACAGGAATCCCACCTATAGTAATAGCTTATTACATTATCAGAGTAGTCATCCTGAGCATGTCAAAAGAGGTATAATAAAAGGCCAGTTTCTTAGGCTAGCAAGGATGGTAAGCACTGATGCAGATTTTCTAGCACAGTGTGCCATTTTAACTGACATGTTCATGGCAAGAGATTATCCCACAGAGATTGCAGAGAAAATCTTTTTGGACATTAAGACTAGAAGAGAAAGTAGCAACATAATACCTTTAAAGTGTGCATGTAGCCCTAGAACTGATAGGGCCATCAGGGACAGACAACAAGTTTGCAGAAGAGAGTATATGTGTCATTTATTACCACATTTTCTGTAGATCATCATAACATTTATCATATATTATTGAAGAACTGGCAGATTTTTTTATGGTCAAGATTCTGTTTTGGAAAGATTAGGACCTAAACCTAACACTGTTTTTAAAAGAGGCACAACTTTTAAAAATTTGATGGAAAGGATGGATAAGGATGAACAACATAGCAGTTTTAGGGGTACCAAGAAGTGTGGTTTTTGTGCCCAATGTGAGTTCATGCTGAATATAGACAAAATAAGGATTAACAATGTTTATATCTCACCCAATGGGATATTTTCCTGTAACTCGAAGGGGGTGGTATATGCTGCTTTATGTACTAAATGTAGTGGATACTATATAGGGAAAACTAAAATAAGGTTGAAAGACAGGCGTTATGAGCATATGAGGTATTTAAGTAACTTCAACACCAATAATGCATTATATAAACATGTATTGAAACATCTGGACCATGAAGTTAGAGTTGCGGTGATTGAAGGGGTACATATTGACATCAGAGGTGGACCGTGTAAAGACCTGCTTGAGTTTAAAAAATTATGTTGGCAAATTAGACTCAATGCTGCTGTCTTCCCAGGTTTTAATGATACAGTCAGTATTGGAAGGCTTTTGAGGCTTCAGTCTTATACAGCTTAACTAAGTATGCATGTTCCGAAAGTTTTCGTTACTTTATATATTTTTTAAACTTTTAGAAAGTGTTTCAGTGTTTGGTTATGTACAAACACACTCCTTTAGGTTGTTTAGTTTTTTTTAAGATTTGTACATTTGGATAATGTTTATACTTGTTTTGATGTTTTATTGGTCAAGAAAGTCACGTGTTGTTTTCAATGTTGTATTTAAATGGTATTTTCTTAGGAGTTCTATATTCTTATGAAGTCAGTTGTTACATGATTTGACGAAAGTGCTTAATAAATTTTATCCTGACATTGGTATATCATGGAGACTGTGTTTTTAGGCTTAGAACTTAGTAGCTCATGCCACATATATTTGGTCCATTTTCTCATACACCTGTGTCTTTCTGGTAAATTTGTGCCAAATCACTGTGGGCTGATGTCATAACATAATGGCAGATATTATGAGTTGCACACTTCATACCTTTCAGACAATCTATGCTAATGCAAAACATGTTATTTATTTATTTATTTATTTGCCATTTATAAACCAGGTTGGTCTGGCTGGGCATGTGCCCTTTTTCAGCAGAGACCTCAGGAGAAAAGCTCCAGACACAATGATTACAATTAGTTACAAAAGTAAATAACAAAAGAGAAAATACAGATACAGGCAAAATCATATAATGAGAATATTATTTGTCTTAAACATTTTAAGAGGTGCAATTAATGGCCTTATAATCACATGTAGTTGAGTATGGTTGTATGGTAAGGAAATAAGAGAGAGAGAGAGGAAAAGGAAGGACTAGAGGATAGGCAAGTTCTACTTATAGCTTAGAATCAAAGTCCCAGAAATAGTGGGGAAAGAGCAGGGTAAGAACAAGAGAGATATAGATGAGTGTTGTCTGCTGCAGTATAGAAGGTTTAAGAAGATAGTTGTGTTGATAACTGAAGTAGAAATGGAAAACTTTGAAGAGAAGAGTCTAGGATGAAGGAAAAAGTAAAGTTATTGGTTTTAAAGGAGAAGAGGCTTGTGGTGGAAATTGCATCAAGTAGGGTCTTTACAGGGGCAGGTTTGAAATTGAGTGAATTTTGGAGAGATCTGATATAGAGAGGGAGCTTGTTCCAAGATGTAATAATGGGCGACTTCAACTACCCCACGATTAACTGGGAAAACAATTTGTGTACTAACTCCTTAACTCAATGCTTTCTGGAATTCATTAACTCCAATGCCCTAGATCAACTTATCCACACCCCCACCAGGGGCAACAATATCCTAGACCTAGTCATTACCTACATGAGTGACTGGTGTTCCACACCTAAAGTCAATTCCTCGTTGGTCCGATCCGACCATAAGCTTATCACCCTTAAAATCCACATCTCGCCCCCACCCTCATTAAGGAAACCACAGTAAAAACTTTCTCCAAAGCCAACTTCATGCTTCTTAAGACAGAAGTGGTTAACTTCCTGACATCCATGCAGATGGACAATACAGTTACAACCGCTGAATCCTACACAAATGCACTCTATAAGCACTTACATGAGTGCATAGATCGAGCTATCCCAAACAGAACCAAGACGTTATTCTCCAAAAAAAGGAAGCCAATCTAGTGGTCCCCTGCCATAAACAAACTGTACAATAGAAGGAAGAAACTGTTGCAAAAGAGAGTAAAACCCCATGAGTGGAGGAGCTCCCTGGTCAGCCTCAGTAAGAAGCTGAGATCCCTTATAAGATCATCCAAAGCTAGCTACAAAAACAAAATCACCACTAAATCTAAGGACAACCACAAAGCATTCTATAGCTATGTCAAGAATCTAGATGGCAACTCCCAGATCTGCTCTGTGTTACAGCACAAAAGGCATGAAAATTACAGAACCACCTGATATTGCCAACATCCTGGCAGATCGGTTCAGTGCTAACTTTACCCCCCTCTCACCCTCTAAATTGCCCATATCTATACAGGAAGAATGCAGAGCCCCTGTAATCACAACTACGCAGGTAAAAGATGCACTCTCTAAAGCCAAAAACACAGCATCCATGGGACGGGACAACATCCCAGGCTGCGTTTTACATGAACTTCAGAACGAACTGGCTCCCCACTTAAGCACCATGTTCAATAATAGCCTCGCATCAGGCTTTGTGTCCAATGAATGGAGCACAACAACAGTTATCCCACTCCACAAAGTGGGAGCCACCACTGATCCCTGGAACTATCAACCTATTAGCCTGACGAGCCTGGTCTGCAAGGCCATGGAACGTATCATCATGGAACTCATAAACAAAGACATTGGTAACCTCCAAACTCTGGATCTCACCCAGTTCGGGATTGTGAAAAGAAGATCATGCCTCCTGAATGTGATCGACTTCTTTGAGGCAGTCACCAAAGCCGTGGATGAGGGTAAGATGGTTTACACAGCCTATCTTGACCTTGCCAAGGCTTTCAACACCATCCCCCATTCTGGAATTATAGCTAAACTCACTAAACTAGGTATAAATCCCTATGTCACAAGATGGGTTGCCAACTGGCTCACTGACAGAACCCACACTGTAAAAGTTGCAGACTCCAAATTTGACATCAAGGCAGTGACAAGTGGAGTGCCACAGGGTTCCAACCTGGGACCTCTCCTGTTTGGTATCTGCTTCTCTGAAGTACAGGCTAACACAGAAGGCATCTGGCTGAAGAAGTTCACAGATGACTGCAAACTAGGAGCCATAGTCAAGTCCCCAAATGATGTGGACATCCTACAGAAGGGCCTCACTGAGACAGATGCCTGGTGTCAGATCCATGGCCTCAAGCTCAATGCCAAAAGGTGCAGTGTCATCCCCTTTGGTAAAAACTATGTACCCATGAACTACCACATAGGCAGCAATCTACTTAACACCGAATGCGTTTTAAGAGACCTTGGGACCCAGGTGGACAGTAGTCTCTCCTTTGATAGTCACATCACCACAGTAGTCAGGAAGTCCTTCTATGTGGCACACCTCATCATAAAAGGGTTCTCATCTGGGAAAAAAGAGGTCATTGTTCCCCTCTACTCTTCATTCATTAGACCCATTATAGAGTACAATGTCCCTTTTGGAATGTACCTCACAAGACATCTGCAGCAGCTGGAAAGGCCACAGAAGTACCTCACAAAAAGGATTACTGGCCTCAGACAAATGTCCTACACTGACCGCCTCAAAAAACTCCAGCTTTACTCCATAACATATCGCCTACTCTGAGGTGATCTTTGCCTAACATATAAATTTATGTCAAACCCAGAGCTGTTGGGCATGCTACACCTAAAAAAATCCCAATCCCTCCAAGCTACACGCTCTAGGGACCTAAACCTTGTCACCACAATAAACAGGACATACTGGAGGGATAGATTCTTGTCCCAGAGACTTCCTATACTCTGGAACAAGCTACCCATATATGTCATGCAAAGTTCATAAGCACTCTTCAAGAAAAATATTGATGAGTGGATGGAAAATAGGAAATACACCCCGGGGATCACTTCTGTGTCTCTGCTGGACAGTGGCACAGGAAACTAACTTTCTTGGGTGGAGTAAGCTATGGTAACTTGCTGGCTATGCTTACATAGGCCCTTGGGCCAATAGCCTAGTACCTACTTATGAACCTATGAACCTATGTAGAGACTGCATGACTATAAAGACTTTTACCTATGGTTTTATTGGGTTTGGAAAATTGGAGAAGACGTTGGTCAGACCTACGAGGCTCATGGTTAGGGATGTAGTGGGAGACGAGAGTTGCTAGTGAAGGACAGGCTAGGGGTTGTAGTACGATGGAATGTGTAATGAGAAGTTGAGGCAGAAGGAGTAGATTATTGAACTTTAGCCAGTTTAGTTTTTTTAAGGAGAGGCAGTGGTGAGACTAATAGGGGTGATTTGTAGCAAACCTATTGATTTTATTATATATTAGTTCGAGTTTGTTTAAGAGATTTTTTTGGAGGTTAGTGAAGATAGGGGTGGCATATAGTAAAGTGGGTAGAAGGTAGGCTTGGGCAAGGGATACTTTGGATTCTTGTGTAAGGAATTTTTTTTATTTATGTATAGCAGTCTAAGTTTCTGGTGGGTCTTTTGTGATGCAGTTGTTGATGTAGGTGTCGAATTTTAGTTTGTCATCTATGAGTATACCAAGAGGTTTAGTGTGAGCCAAAATAGTTGCATTGTTTATGGAAGAGATTGAGAAAGAAGATTTGAGGTGTTAGAGATGTTTGAGAAGGAAAAGAGGAAGTTTAGTTTTATTAGGGTTAAGTAAGAGTTGTTTAGTGGTGAGCCATCTTTTGACAGAGTGTAGTGTGTCTTGTCTGAGGGTATGTAGGTGGGTTAGATTATCAGAGGTGGAGAGGATCGTAGAGTTATCAGTACATTGTATATGTATAGAGTGGGGTAGGATTGGAATAGATCATTGGTAAAAATGTTAAATAGTAAGGACTCAGAATGGAGCCTTGTGGGACTCCAGTAAGAATAGGAAGGAATGGAGAAATAGTTGATGTCCATTTGACAGATTGTGCTCTATTTTATAGGTATGAAGAGAACAAATTAAGGGCAGAGGTATAGAGGTTGAAGGAAGCAAGTCTGGAGAGCAAGGGTTATGTACGACAGTATCAAAAACCTTTGAGAGGTCACAGAAGAGGAAAGATTCTAGTTTGTTGTTATTGAGAGAAGTGGAAATGGAGTTAGTAAAGGACAGTAGTGCAGTGGTAGTACTATGGTGAGGGCCAAAGCCATGTTGGGTGGGGGTGAGGAGATTTTCTTGAATTAAGTGTGCCATGAGTTGTTTGTGAATACACTTTTCTAGGATTTTTGAAATAGTGGATAAAATAGCAATAGACCTGAAATTTGAGGGGGTCAGTGGAGTTGCCACCTTTGTGGAAGGGAATGGTATAGGATTTCTTCCATATTTGAGGGACAAGGTTTTGCTCAACTGACTGGTTAATAAGAATGGAGATTGGATAGGCTATGGAGGGAGCAGCTATTTTGAGGTATAGGGGAAGCAAGTTATCTGCTGAAGGGGAGCAGGTTTTAAGTTTAGAGAGAAGGGATCTGATAACAGTTGTGGAGAGAGGTTTGACAGAGAAAGGGATTTGATTGGAGGGCGGTGTTATGCCTAATGTTTGTGCTAGATTTGATTAGTGACTGTTCAGAGATTATAAAGGAGTTGAGGGATTTAGCAGTTTCTAGGGGAGAGCAATTTGGTGAGGGGTTGGGAGGGGAAGGGCTACCTGTGTGTAAAAGCTTATTGATGGTACTCCAGAATCTTTTAGGGTTGGAGTGGGGATTTTTTTGAGGGTTCATGTAAAAATGTGTTTTTCTCAAGGATGGTTTGTTTTTTGTGTTGTTTCGAAGTTCTCTATAGAACTGGAGGCTGGAAGGAGTTTTAAGTTTGTTCCAGGTTTTCCATGCAATGTGTATTTTCTGTATAAGTGAAAGAGTAGCTTTGCTTATCTATGGAGCAAAGTTTGATTTAACATGAACCTTTCTAGTGGGGGCTAGGGAGTTAAGAGCATTAAGGAAGATGCTGTTGAATGTGAGAACAGCTTCTTTGAGGGGTAGGTGCTGGAGAAAGGACCAATTTGTTGATGAGAGTGTTTGATTAAATAGATCAGGGTTCAGGTTGGCTAGATTATTGCAGTCCATGTATGTGTGTGTTTTAGATGGCTGGGACAGGTGACGATTTATAGAGATAGGGGGATGATCACAAAGTGTGTCAGGGAGAGTAGACAGGTTATGATAATGGTTGAGGTGAGAAGTAAGTATCCAGTCTAGAATGGTGCTGGTATTAGATTGTTTATTGATACGAGTTGGGGTGGTGAAGAGTTGAGTGAAGCCATATAGGTTTATGGTGGCATTGAGGGAATGGATGGTGAGGGAATTCCCATCAATATTAAATTCTCCTATAATTATGGTTTCATAAGTTACATTTTGGGAGATATAGGCAAGAAAAGGTTGTAGTGTAGGGACTTTGTTGCTGGGTGGTATGCAGATATTAATAATAGCAATCTATTTATGATAATTTAGATTACATTTGCAGGTTTAATTGTGTGCTGATGTCATAACATAATGGCAGATATTATGAGTTGCACACTTCATACCTTTCATACCATCTATGCTTATGCAAAACCTGTTACTTATTTATTTATTTATTTATTTATTTATTTATTTATTTATTTGCCATTTGTTAACTGGGTTGGTCTGGCTGGGCAGGTACCCTTTTTCAGCAGAAACCTCAGGAGAAAAGCTCCAGACACAATGATTACAATTAATTACAAAAGTAAATAAAAAAATAGAAAATACAGATATAGGCAAAATCAGATACTGAGAATATTATTTGTCTTAAACATTTTTAAAATGTGCAAATAATGGCCTTATAATCACATGTAGTTGAGTATGGTTGTATGGTAAGGAAATAAGAAAGAGAGGAAAATGAAGGACTAGAGGATAGGCAAGTTCTACTTATAGCTTAGAATCAAAGTCCCAGAAATAGTGGGGAAAGAGCAGGGTAAGAACAAGAGAGATATAGATGAGTGTTGTCTGCTGCAGTATAGAAGGTTTAAGAAGACAGTTGTGTTGATAACTGAAGTAGAAGTGGAAAACTTTGAAGTGAAGTGTCTAGGATTAAGGAAAAAGTAAAGGTACTGGATTTAAGGGAGAAGAGGGCTGTGGTGGAAATTGCATCAAGTAGGGTCTTTACAGGGGCAGGTCCAGGAGTTGCGTAGGTAATCCTTAAAGGCAGGTTTGAAATTTAGTGAATTTTGGAGAGATCTGATATGGAGAGGGAGCTTGTTCCAAGATGTAGTGACTGCATAACTATAAAGACTTTTACCTATGGTTTTGTTGGGTTTGGAAACTTGGAGATGATGTTGGTCAGTCCTGCGAAGCTCACAGTTAGGGATGTAGTGGGAGACGAGAGTTGCTAGTGAAGGACAGGCTAGGGGTTGTAGTAAGATGGAATGTGTCATGAGAATTTGAGACAGAAGGAGTTGGTTATTGAACTCTAGCCACTTTAGTTTTTTTTAAGGAGAGGCAGTGGTGAAAGTAATAGGGGTGATTTGTGGCAAACCTACTGATTTTATTATATGTTAGTTTGAGTTTGTTTAAGAGATTTTTTTGGAGGTTAGCGAAGATAGGGGTGGCATATAGTAAAGTGGGTAGGAGGAAGGATTGGGAAAGGGATACTTTGGATTCTTGAGTAAGGAATTTTTTTTCATTTCTGTATAGCAGTCCAAGTTTCCGGTAGGTCTTTTTGATGCAGTTGTTGATGTAGGTGTCGGACTTTAGTTCGTCATCTATGAGTATACCAAGAAGTTTAGTGAGGGACTCAGCCAAGATAGTTGTATTGTTTAGGGAAGAGATTGAAAAAGAAGATTTGAGGTGTTGGAGATGTTTGGGAATGAAGAGAGGAAGTTTAGTTTTATTAGGGTTAAGTAAGAGTTGTTTAGATTTGAGCCATCTTTTGACAGAGTGTAATGTGTCTTTTGTGAGGGTATGTAGGTGGGTTAGATTATCAGAGGTGGAGAGGATAATAGAGTCATGAGCATATTGTATATGTTTAGAGTGGAGGTAGGACTGGAATAGATCATTGGTAAAAATGTTAAATAGTAGGGACCCAGGGTGGAGCCTTGTGGGACTCCAGTAAGAATGGGAAGGAATGGAGAAATAGCTGACATCCATTTGACAGATTGTGCTCTATTTGATAGATATAAAGTGGACCAGTTAAGGGTGGAGGTAAAGCGGTTGAAGGAAGCACGTCTGGAGAGCAAGAGGTTATGTACAACAGTATCAAAAGCCTTTGAGAGGTAAAGGAAGAGGAAAGATACTAGTTTGTTGTTATAGAGAGAGGTGGAGATGGAGTTAGTAAAGGACAGTAGTGCAGTGGTAGTACTATGATGAGGGGCAAAGCCATGTTGGGTGGTGGTGAGTAGATTTTCTTGAATTAAGTGTGCCATGAGTTGTTTGTGAATACACTTTTCTAGGATTTTTGAAATAGGGAATAAAATAGCAATAGGCCTAAAATGTGAGGGGTCAGTGGAGTTGCCACCTTTGTTGAAGGGAATTATATAGGATCTCTTCCATATTTGAGGGACTAGGTTTTGCTGAATTGACCGGTTAATAAGAATTTAGATTGGCTAAGCTATGGAGGGAGCAGCTATTTTGAGGTATAGGGGAAGCAAGTTATTTGCTGAAGGGGAGCAGGGTTTAGGTTTAGAAAGCAGGGATCTGATAGTTGTGGGGAGAGGCTTGACAGAGAAAGTGAGTTGGTTGGAAGGTGGGTGTTTGGCCTAATGTTTGTGCTAGATTTAATTAGTGACTGTATATAGTTTATAAAGGAGGAGTTGAGGGATGTAGCAGTTTCTACGGGGGAGCAATTTGGTGAGGGGTTGGGAGGGGAAGGGTTACCTGGGTGTAAAAGCTTATTGATGGTACTCCAGAATATTTGGGGTTGGAGTGGGGATTTTTTGAGGGTTCAGGTAAAACTTTGTTTTTCTCAAGGATGGTTTGTTTTTTGTGGTGTTTTGAAGTTCTCTATAGAACTGGAGGCTGGAAGGAGTTTTAAGTTTGTTCCAGGTTTTCCATGCAATGTCTGTTTTCTGCATGAGCGAAAGAGTAGCTTTGCTTATCTATGGAGCAAAGTTTGATTTAACATGAACCTTATTAGTGGGGGCTAGGGAGTTAACAGCATTAAGGAAGATGCTGTTGAATGTGAGAACAGCTTCTTCGAGGGGGAGGTGCTGGAGAAAGGACCAATTTATTGATGAGAGTGTTTGATTAAATAGATTGGGGTTACAGTTGGCTAGATTACTGCAGTCCCTGTATATGTGTGTTTTAGATGGTTGGGACAGGTATTATCTATAGAGTTAGGGGGATGATCACTAAGTGTGTCAGGGAGAGTAGACAGGTTATGATAATGCTTGGGGTGGTAAGTACTCCAGTCTAGAGTGGTGCTGGTATTACACTGTTTATTGATACGAGTTGGGGTGGTGATGAGTTGAGTAAAGCCATATAGGTTTATGGTGGCATTGGGGCAGTGGCTGGTGAGGGAATTCCCATCAATATTAACATCTCATATAATAATGGTTTCATAAGTGACGTTTTGGAAGATTTAGGCAAGAAAAAGTTCTAGTGTAGGGACATTGTTGCTGGGTGGTATGTAAATAGTAATAATGGCAATCTTTTTATGATCATTTAGATTACAGCTAAGTATGAGTATCTCATCTGGGTGGAAACTGGGGGGGGGGCATGGTAAAGGATGAACAGAGAGGTTTTCTGAGTAAAGGATAAATGTCCCTCCAACTTTTGTAGAAGGCTCGTCTTGGCAGAATATATTGTAGCCGGGTGGAGAATTGCTTTATTTGATATTTGAGATTTTAACCAGGTTTCAAAGGTGGAGAGGATGTCTGTAGAGTTAAATGATATGCAGGAGTGAAGTACAGGGAGTTTATTTAATGTACTATGACTACTGATATGTAAGCTTTTAGGGTGCTTAATGGAAAAGGTAGGCTGAGAAAAAGAGGGAATATGGATGAAGGTGGAATTGGGGGGGGTTAGTGGAGTTAGAGGGATGGGCTAGTGGACCGGGTTTGGGATGAATATCCCCTGAAAGATGTAGGTAAAGAACAGGGATGAAAGGGGGATTCTTAAGGTGGTTCAGCAGAAGTAGTTTGGATTTGGGTTTGGGAGGTAGGGGAGCTTAGGGGAGATATTGTGTTTGAATAGGTGTAAGAAGTGTTGAGTGAACATAGAAGATAGTATATGGAAGGAGTATTGTATTGAATTATTTGAATCTAGATAAGGAAGTGTGGGACTAGAGAATTGATCAGGTAGAGGCCTGTGGTAGGATGTGGTTAGAGTGAGAACTGTAAGTAGGAGTAGGTGTGGGAGCATGTTGTAGTAGTAGGGAAGAGAAAATAAGGTTTAAATGGGGCTATGAGAGTTGATAAAGAAAGAGGAAGGGTAGAGTATAGTTAGATAAGTGGGGAGTTTGATGGAAATATGAGTTTGAGGGGATTTGGTGGGAGGGGTAGTTAAAATGAGATAGAGTATTTGATTGGGTAGAATATGATGGGTGAGGAGGGGAAGTGGGGTTTGGTAAGCACAGGATGAGAATAAATGTAATTGATGTGGGGATGCTATTGGTTATGCTATCACTGTTATATGTTTGTAGGAACAATGTTTGACAAGTGTCCCTATTATATGGCCTTTGTCATCCCATTATTTATTGCTTTGTAAACATGTATTGCTCTAAGAGCTTGGGAGGTATGGGTACAGATGGTGGCTATACCTCTGACCTCTGCATATGTGTGCTGATTGTCCTATTGTCTGACACATGAGTTCTTATATCTGTCATAAACATATGGTTTTCTGGCAAACGTCTAGCAAAATCATGACAGACTGACACTGTAGATTGCTGATGGTTATTGTCATGTAACAACACACACCTTTTGGAAGGTGCATTCAATTGCCTGACCTGTTCTGCTATCTATTTCCCCATGTGTGCCACAGCAATATGTGATCGGTGTGCTCAATGATTGCTATTTTCCCTAGCTTCCCATATGGCTTTCACCTGATGTCTGTCTGTGAGTGGTTGGGAGGTTTGTTGGCCATAACACAGGTAGACTGCTGCAAGGTGATGTGATACAGTGATAGAGTAACAGACTGTTTATCAGCATGATGTTTCATACAGGTATGAGGTTTGCTGCTGACATGTCTGTCACTACAGTAACTGTGACATATTTGACATTGTGTCTCATAAATGCCCGTTGTTAGGGGTCACAGACCATGTACTGGCTGCAAACATCTGGATATCCCATAAACATAGGTACAGATGGCTGGTATGGCCTGTACAATTTAACATGCTGCATGTACAGCAAATGCCATTAACTGGCTCTTTAAAGTAATGCCATGGAGAGGGGGTCAACAGGCCTTAAAATGGTATAAATAGCACATGCAACAGCCACAGGGAATATGCATCACACGCAAACAAACACACAGTACTATAGTTGCCAGTATTGAGATTATAACCCCTGCCTATCTAATTAATTGCACTGCAGTATTACACAGTTATTGCATGCGCCACAGAGCTTATAGGGCTGAAGAGTATATACAGGTACTTCTATGGTGGATGAAATCAGCGGCCCTTGTAAAGTGGGCAATGGTCTCACACCAACACAGACACACACACACACACACACACACACACACACACACACACACACACACACACACACACACACACACACACACAATAATGTTCTCAAACACACACACACACACACACACACACACACACACACACACACACACACACACACACACACACACACACAATTGCCAGTATTGAGTTTAGAATCCTTACCTTTCTAGTTATCGGTACTACAGTATTATGCAGTTACTGCACATGCCACAGAGCTTACAGGGTTGAAGAGAGTCCCAAGGTACTTCTAAGGTGATTAACATCACTAGCCCTTGTAATGTATGGCAATGGGAAGTGTACTGGGAGTGAAAGGCCTCAAAATACTGTACCCTACAAATACACACACACACACACACACACACACACACACACACACACACACACACACACACACACACACACGTGTCAGATCTGAGATTAGAACCCCTGCCTATCTAATTATGTGCGCTGTACTGTTACATAGTTATTGCATTAATACCTCTGTCTATCTAGTTATTTGTTCTATACTGTTACATAGTTATTGGATGTGCCACAGAGCTTATAGGTCTGAGGGCTATCCAAAGGTACTTTTAAAGTGACTGATATCAGAAGGACAGCTAAAGTAGGCCAATGGGAAGTGTATTGGGATAGAATGACCTCAAAATCTTTGATCTACAAACACACACACACACACACACACACACACACACACACACACACACACACACACACACACACACACACACACACACTCTTACATTTGCCAGGACTGAGATTAAAACTCCCACCTATTTAGTTATTTGATTTATAGTGTTCTGTAGTTATCGCACATGCCACAGAGCGTATAGGGCTGACAAGCATCCAAGGGAACTTCTAAGGTGAATGACATCAGCAGGACAGCTAAAGTACGTCAATGGGAAGTGTACTAGGTAGGAATGGCCTCAAAATCTTTAACCTACAAACACACACACACACACACACACACACACACACACACACACACACACACACACACACACACACACACACACACACACACACACACACACACACACACACACACTTACATTTGTCAGGACTGAGAATAGGACCCCTACCTATCTAGTTATTTGTACTATAGTGTTCTGCAGTTATCACATGTGCCACAGAGCTTATAGGGGTAACAAGTGTCCAAACATACTCCTAAGGTGACTGACATCAGCAGACCTTGTAAGGTAGGGCAATGGGAAGTGTACCGAGTGGGAAAGGCCTCATAATACTTTACCCTACAAACACACACACACACACACACACACACACACACACACACACACACACACACACACAGACAGGTAATGTGATATTACAACCCCTACCACAATACTTTTACACAATGGAGCTCACCTTCATGCTGGCACATGTGAATGGCTACAACTGGTCTACCCACAGCAGGATGTCACTCTATGCCTTTCAGGGTATCCCTGTCTATGACTCACTCTGTGTGTGTCTGCCTACACCTCTCTTTCTCTCTCTCTATCACCGTCTGCCTCTCTCTTCTTCATGTCTATATGTGTGTATGCTGGAAATATTGTTATATGTTGCCTATATATATATATATATGTCTGTGTACACATGCAACTGGAAATATTGTTATATGTTGCGTATATATATATATATATATATATATATATATATATATATCTGTGCATCACATGCAACAGATGCAGATATATCACATATGGGCCACCTACAGCTAGCTGAGGGTACTCCTGTCTGATGGGTGTGGGTAGAGTCAGTTAAGGTGTACAAAGCTGTCTGTATGCAAAGACATATATGCACAATACAGTTATAGAGCCTGATGTGGATTTAGATGTGGGCTATAATTCTCTAAATGTAGGAGCATGCCTACTATTACCTTATATAGTAAGATTGGGACTCCATTCCAGAAATAGTTGTACTCTGGTTTGAGGTTTTGTGTGCTACAGCTAGGAGATGCCCTACCAAAATGGAGGGACAATGGCCCAAACATGGGGGGATACAGTACATATTGTTCTTATTTATGTGGAAGGTTTGCTAGTGTAACAGGATTTGTTTTAGCAGACATTTTCTGACTTATATGACGTCTGACAATGAAATGTATTGTGCCATTACTTGCTGACAGATGTCCTCAGATCCTCACAGTGGTTTACCTGTGAAACACAAGTTGTATGATGCACAGATCAGAATTATGAGCCAAACTACAGACAGTCTTCCCAATCCAGCATGTTGAGTGGTGTGCGTACAGCCAATTGGCTGATGATGCTGTGTAAACATCCCAGCATCTCAGTGATGTACTGGCTGGGGATCACCTGCTTGTGTAGCATTCATCTTAAACTGAAAAGTCATATCCTGGTGTATCATACCTCTCAACTGTACAGTGCTTTGCAGAATGTCCAGATGTATGCCTCATATTTTTGGTCTGTCTTCCATAAAAGTGTAGTGTTCTGGCAAGTTAGTGGCACATAATTCGAGACTAAAGTTAGGGAATAATGACAGCACATTTGAGTTTCAGAACTCATTACCATCTGATATTTCATGGTACTGTAATAAATGTTATTCCTTTAACTTTCTAAATTTGTGAGAGCAATACTTAAATATCATCCCTATATTTGGGCCTTTGTCCTGCTTTTATTTATGACTTTGACCAAATGTCTTGCTCTAAGAGGTTAAGAGGTATAGGTGTGGAAACAGAGTGCATTCTACTGAGCAGGGGTGTCAATTATATGTGTGGTATATTCCACATAGCACTGTGATTTCCAGGAATTACAGTGGCCGAGCAGTATATGGTAATGTGGTGAACTTGTGACTGACATTTCTTCATAGGTTGATAGGTTTGTATGAGGTTACTGGGCTATTGGCCCTGATGCCCTTAAAACCCTCACATATGAGAGTGTAGCCCAATGTAAGCACCTGGAGTCCTGTACAGCAGGGACACAGGTGGATTCACAAGACTGTGTTTTCTGTTTCCCATGCACATATACAAGGAGCACTTCACAAGTGGTATTGAAGCACTCAGCTTGATGTGGGCATGGAGTATTTTCCAGAGATGCGGGAGTCTGTGGGACATTTAGCTGTCACACCAACAAGCCCTATCGATAGTACAGACTAGGTTGATGCTGTGCCTACAGGTTGATTGAGTAGGCCTTGACTTCCAGATGTGCTACAGTCCCATAAAGACAGGGTCTGGATTGCTTTGTATGCCAGACAGAGGTCACCTCTGAGGTGTCCATATGGAACTGAGTGGAGGAATAGTACTGTTAGCATATCTGTGTGGGTAGATGTTTGGTGTCCTGGATTCTCCTGGTGAGGAATCACTGTGGTCTCTCCAGCTGCTGCATGTGCTTTCTGAGGTACATGCCAAAAGGGGTGTTGCACAGAATAATTGGCTTTATAGGGTTAGGAAACATGGATCTTATGACCTCTTTGTCTCTGGATGAGATGCCCTTAATGTTGTGCTGGCCCATCTATGAAACTTTCTGTACAACAGAAGCAACATGGTGCTCAGACTTCGGGTTGCTATCAACCTGGGTGGCCAAATGCCTCAGTACTGATTGTGTAGGTAGGGCATTGTCATTCATATGATAATATGTGGGGATGTCAGTCTTCACAAAGGGGATGATAATGCACTTGCAGGCATTCAGCTTGAGGCCATGTTTCTGGCAGTAGTTATTTGTTTTGGTGAGACACTTTTGTGGGACATCCACATCACTTTGAGCATTGATGACTGTTTCCAGCTTGCAGTCATCTGCCAACCTGGTGAGCCATAGGCCAGTGTTTTTGGCCTGCACCACAGGGATGTGTTTCACATATACCAGTGGCCCCCAGACCTATCCTGAGGGTATGCCACTCATTACGGGTGTACTGCTTGACTTGGCTACCTCTATTATGATTACATGGGTTCTATCAATGAGCCAGTTCCCTACCCATGTGGTAACATATGGATTGCTGCCTACTTTACAGAGTTCTTGTACTATGGCCATATGGGGAATAGGGTGTAAGGCTTTTGCTGAGTGAAGGGAGTCAGAGTACACCATCTTTCCATCATCCATGCTTTTGTTGGCTGTCACAGGGGGGTCATCCAGAGTTCACTGACATACCTCCCCTCTGGAAGGCAGACTGTGTGGTGTCAGGTATTTGGGGTTTTCCAATGTCCCTATTAAAGAGGTCCATGATAATCCATGATGATCCATACTGATAATACAAACTTGTGAAAGGTACCAAACTGTGCCGACACAATAAAATAAACTGTTGGCTCATAGTTTGTCCACAAAAGCTATTTATTGAAATGAGCAATGTAGTAGTAAGCACTTTCGTCTTACTCTAGTAAGTAAAACTTCTTCAGACAAAGAATAAAATAATGAACTAATCTAGAGAATTGTTTATGGTCATTGGCTGACTGAGGTCAGCTGGACTACAGCTTAGACTAAGCACCTCAATGGTTCTTTTGAGCTTTTTTCCTTAAAAGTTGTCTCAGGTTTCAACTTTCTGTTACCTAAAAAGTTAAGTTTGTAAGTGTTTCTGCCATTTCACACTGAGCTAATCAAAGGAAGGACACTGAGCAAACTCGGATCTATAATATATAACATTAAGTATCCTGTTTTTTTGCTTATTTTTTTCCAAGTTATTTATAGCACTTTGTCTACTGTATATTTTCCTAGCGGGTTTCACTGTGTGTGAGGTATTAACTGGAAATTGTCCATGTTTATTAAGCACATGTTGGGTTGTTTGATTCTGATAACTTGTTTGCAATTAAAAGCTTTCTCTAGAGGCTCCTTTAGCTGTTTAAATATTTCATTTAAAGGCTCACTGCTGCTTTTATGCTGTGAGAAACATTTCGGCAGTTTGTTTCTAAGTAGTGTGGATATTTATAGCATTGTCCATATTCAGGCTTGTGTTTGGGACTAGTGTTTGTGGAGGCTGTGTGTCTGAGCACATGTTCAGGGACATCTTTGTTTAGCCAAAGCCATCAGGCATTTCAGTGAGAGAGAATTGTTTAAGGTAAATTGGCTGACTGAGGTCATCCGGACTACAGCTTAGACTAAGCACTTCATTGGTTCTTTTGAGCTTTTTTTTTAAAAAAGTTGTCTCAGGTTTCAGCTTTCTGTTACCTAAAAAGTTAAGTTTGTGAGTGTTTCTGCCATTTTACACTGAGCTAATCAAAGGAAGGACACTGAGCAAACTCAGATCTATAATATATAACATTACGTATCCTTTTTCTTTGCTTATTTTTTTCAAGTTATTTATAGAACTTTGTCTACTGTATATTTTTCTAGCTAGTTTCACTGTGTGAGGTATTAACTGGAAATTGTCCACTTTTATTAAGCATCTGTTGGGTTGTTTGATTCTGATAACTTGTTTGCAGTTAAAAGCTTTCTCTAGAGGCTCCTTCAGCTGTTTTGAACTTTCATTTAAAGGCTCACTGCTGCTTTTATTCTGTGAGAAACATTTCTGCAGTTTGTTTCTAAGTAGTGTGGATATTTGTAGCATTGTCCTTATTCAGGCTTGTGTTTGGGCCTATAGTTGGTGGCTTTGCAGTTGCCTGCCCCCTACTGTAAATTTGATCTGGGACCCTCCTCCCAGCCTAGTGTCATTACCTCATTATAACTAATACAGGGAGAACATTTGAGAAGGCCAATCAGCTTAGTTTCTGCTCCTCCTTTCTCTCTTTCAACTTAAAAAAATTCTAAGCTTGTTTCCTGCCTTTCCTGTGGGCAGTCTAGTCTGAATACAGATTTGCTGTGTCCAGGACTATTTGTGGGCTTCTGAGCCCCCAAGCCTTGTTGGAGAGAAACCTTCTAGCTTAATTTTGTTTCTTAGAATTAGCCAGTTTTTTAGTTTCAGCACTCAAGTCTGTTTCTTTGAGCTCAGCACTTGTTCAGAACTTATTGTAAGCACCAAATAAGCTACAAATTACTACAGCACTCAACTTTCCTCACTGTCTTGAGGAAAACAGTCTCTAGTACTTAACAAATAAGCACCTATCCAGGCATGTCTAAGGGTCAGCTCCCGGATTTTTCTCCTGTCTACCTGATGAATCTGGGCAGCTTGGGGCAATGCAGCAATTGCCTTATGTACACAGACAACCCTCTCCTCCTACCACCCAACACTACAACCTGTGAGAGATGCACTTATATAGCCAAACTGGAAGCAAAGCTGTCTTCACCTAAGACTGGACTAGACAGTCAAAAGGAGAAGGTAAACACTTGCACCACACCACACTCAGCACATAGTCCCTCAAAACCTACACCACCAAAACACACACATAGAAGCACAAAACACACACCTACATTCACGGAGGCTCTCAGTAAAAACCTGCCCAAGCAACAGGGACCTCCAAAGCAGAAACACAAGCAACCTTCACCCCCCCCAACACATCCCAAATGACACATAGCCCACAAACTCAGTGTGCCACTCAACCACAGCCAATAAGGCATAACAACATACCCAATACTCTAGTCATAGATGACTCTATAGTCAGGCACACTGATGTTCTGCTCACCAGGCTAAACAATGAGAAAGTTACTGTCAGCTGCCTGTCGGGTGCCAGGATCCACCACATAATGCATGCACTCAGGTCATTCCACAACAAGTACAAATATGACTCTGTCATTGTCCATGTTGGTGTGAATGACCTGAGACATACCTCCCTGGACTACATGAAAAGGGACATGGAGGAGCTGTCCAATCTTGTAGCCCAGGCAGATATGACCCTAGCCCTGAGTAGCATCCTGCCATCTACCCAAAATTATACCACAGTACAAGGACAAAAATGATTGACTTCAATAATTGGCTAACTTCTGGTGTCATTGTAAGGCGATCCAGTATCTGTCTTCCTGGGATGACATGATCGACAAATCACAATGCTATGCCAGAGATGGCCTGCACCTGTCACCCCTGGGTTTCTGGATACTGGCTAAGGCTCTAGCCACCCCTATAGTGCCTTTTTTAGGCAAGGTTCAAATGACAAATTCACCACTGTAACAGGTACAAGCAAGAAGAATATGAGGGTATTGCTACTCAATGTTAGAAGTCTAAACCTCAAAATGCACTCACTCGAGGCACTCCTTAAAATGGAGAACAGCGACATCAGTGCAGTGACAGAGACCTGGTTCAAGGCTCCAGAGAGTACCCCTGCATTACCAGGCTATAATTCATACCACACATTTCAGCCACCTAACCTGGACCGAAACACTAAAGATGGAGGCTTGTCCATATTCATTAAGGATATCCACACCTCCAGGCTAGTTGCTCAGCATAATGCATCCGAGATTCTCCAAGTGCAACTAACTCTAGGCAAGACCGCAATCCAAATTGTAGCTTGCTACAGATCCCCTACCATGCCCCAGGATTCCCACTCCTCATTTCTTGCTACACTGGAAAATATTAGGTTACAACCTAACACCCTAATAATAGGCGATTTCATCTACCCCACCATTAACTGGGAAAATTACTCATGTACCAACTCTTGTGCTCAACGTTTCTGGAATTCATAAATTCCAATGCCTTGGATCAACTTATCTACACCCCCACCAGGGGCAGCAGTATCCTAGACCTGGTTATTACCAACATGGGCAACCGGTGCTCCACACCAGAGGTCAATTCCTTGTTGGTCAGATCCGACCACAAGCTAATCACTCTAGACATCCACATTCCTCCCCCATCCCCATTAGGGAAACCACAGTAAAAAAATGTCTCCAAAGCCAACTTCACGCTTCTTTAAGACAGAAGTGGCAAACTTCATGACACCCATGCTGATGGACCATAGAGGTATGACTGCTGAATCCTACACAAATGCACTTTATAAGCACTTACACCAGTGCATGGATCGTGCAATCCCTAACAGAACCAAGATGCTATCCTCCAAAATAAGGAAGCCAATCTGGTGGTTCCCTGCCATAAACAAACTCTATAACAGAAGAAAGAAACTGTTGCAAAAAAGAGTAAAACCCCATGATTGGAGAATCTCCCTGGTCAGCCTCAGTAAGTAGCTGAGATCCCTTATAAAATCCTCCAAAGCTAGTTATGAAAACAAAATCTCCACTGACTCCAAAGACAACCACAAAGCATTCTATAGCTAAGTCAAAAATCTCAATGGCAACACTCAGATCTGCTCTGAGTTACAGCACACTGGCACTAAATATACAGAACTAACTGATATTGCCAACATCCTGGCAGATAGGTTCAGTGCTAACTTTACCCCCCTGTCATCCCCTAAAGGGCCCATCTCTATACCAGAAGAATGCAAAGTTCCTGTAATCATGGCTGCACAGGCAAAAAACACACTATCCAAAGTCAAGAACACAGCATCCATGGGACCTGACAACATCTCAGGATGTGTTCTACATGAACTACAGAACGAACTGGCACCCCACCTAAGTACCATGTTCAGTCATAGCCTCATCTCAGGCTATGTGCCCACTGAATGTCGCACAGCAACAGTTATCCCACTCCACAAAGTGGGAGCTCCACAGACCCCGGAAACTACTGCCCCATTAGCCTAACAAGCCTGGTCTGCAAGGTTATGGAATGTATCCTCATAGAACTTATAAACAATGGCATTGGTAATATCCAAACTAAGGACCCCACCCAGTTTGGGTTTGTAAAAGGCAGATCATGTCTCCTAAACCTGATAGACCTCTTTGAAGCAGTCACCAAAGCCATACATGAGGGTAAGGTGGTTCACACAGCCTATCTATATCTCGCCAAGGCTTTTGACACCATCCCCTACTCTGGAATTATAGATAAACTCACTAAACTAGGTACAAATCCCTATGTCACAACATGGGTTGCCAACTGGGTCACTGACAGAACCCACACTGTGAAGGTTGCAGACGCCAAATCCAACTTCAGGCCAGTGACAAGTGGAGTAACACAGGGTTCAGTCCTGGGTCTCTCCTGTTTGGTATCTACTTCTCTGAAGTACAGGCTAACACAGAAGGTCTTTGGCTAATGAAGTTCGCAGATGACTGCAAACTAGGACCCATAATCAAAATTCCAAAAGATGTGGACATCCTACAAAAGGGCCTCGCTGAGACAGATGCCTGGTACCAAAACCATGGCCTCAAGCTCAATGCCAAAAAGTGCATTGTCATCCCTTTTGGTAAAAACTCTGTACCCATGAACTACCACATAGGCGGTAGTCTACTTAACACCAAAAGTGTGATAAGAGACCTTGGGACACAGGTGGACAGTAGTTTCTCCTTTGATAATCACATCGCCACAGTAGTCAGGAAATCCTTCTACATGGCACACCTCATCACAAAATGTTTCTCATCCAGGAAAAAAGAGGTCATTGTTTCCCTCTACTCATCACTCATTAGACCCATTATAGAATACAATGCCCCTTTTGGTATGTACCTCACACGAGATCTACAACAACTGGAAAGGTTGCAGAAATACCTCACAAAGAAGATTACCGGCCTCAAACAGATGCCCTACGCAGACTGTCCCAAAAAACTGCAGCTTTACTCCATCGCATATTGCCTACTCAGAGGTGATCTCTGCCTAACACACAAAGCTATGTCAAACCCAGAGCTTTTAGACATGCTCCACTTAAAGAAATCCCAGTCCCTATGAGCTACATGCTCTAGGGACCTAAACCTTATCACCACAATAAACAGAACATGCTGGAGGGATAGATTCCTGTCCCAGAGACTTCGCATACTTTGGAACAAACTATCAATCTATATCAAACAAAGCTCCTCATTAGCACTTAGCACTCTTCAGGAAAAATCTTGATGATTGGATGGGAGATAGGAAATTCACCCCGGGGATCACTTCTGTGGCTCTGCTCGACAGTGGCACAGGAATATATATAGGCCCTAGCCATAATATAGCCTAACCTTACCTTATGAAGTGAAACCACACCTGACATTGTTAACATACCCTGTGGATCCTATGCACCTAACTTTACAAAAGGGTTTCATTAAACATAAATATTCAAAATTAATTGCAAAATAAAAAAACATTCTAAATAATAATTAAAGGATAATTTTTAAAATTAATTCAAAAAAAATTTAAAAATGAATAAATGAAAATGTATGGAATAAAAATAAATATATATAAATAAATGAATAAATATATATATAAATATATTGATATAAATATTTCGGAATATTAATGATGAATATATAATAAATATAAAATATGTAAATGTAATAAATTTATTTAATATAAATTAATAGTTAATGATGTAATAATTAATATTTATAATATTATATATTTATATTATATATATAATATTTATATAATTATTTATTATCATATTATTTCATTCAATTTATTATTTGTTTTAATAAAATTCAACAATTCAATGAATATTTAATTGCTTTATTAATTCATAATAAATGCATTTAATGAATTAAAAAATTACCTTTTAAAAGGTGTACTGCTATGTGCATTAATGTGTAATTGTATATGTAAATATGTATAGTTAATTATTTTATTATTTATCTGAAGAAATTTTACTTACTAGAGTAAGATGAAAGTGCTTACTACTACATTGTTGTTTCAATAAATAGCTTTTGTGGATGAACTACGAGCTAGCAGTTTATTTCATACTGATAATACCTCAGACGGTTTGAGTTGCTATGTTATTATATGGCTACATGTTGGCCCTAGCTGTTAACCTGTCATAGTCTGATATCTGTACAGGCCCATATATGACAGTCAGACACAGGACCACACATGGGGTTGAGGGAGACCAGTTTAGCATAGGCTTGCTCTATCTAGGGTTATGCCTCTGCTTCTGCTCTCCACTGTTTGCTTGTGATGTTCCAAACAGAACTTTCTTGCTTGGCAGTTTGTTTGGCAGGCAAAATGCATGTTAGGATAAACAGAAAAGTTAAGTTATAATATTTTTGATTCCCTTCCTTAGACCTGCTGCATTTCAGGGGTATGGTGACTTCTACACAGTAGTAAGGTGGCAGCCATTAAAAACCTGGCAGAACACTGACTTTCAGGTACCCGACTAGGCACTGTGTAGGTTACTCCATGCTATGTACTGTCCATATGTGTGTCCTCTTGTCCCTGACCTGTCCAGCTTTTCTACAGTGACAGACATTGACTTTTGGACAGTGTATTCAACTCCTACTGTAGGTGTAGCTGCATGCTAAATAGTTTGCATGGAAAGCCTTATAACATGGACCCTGTCCACCACAGTACTGTATCTAGGCCACTAGGCTCAATAGCCAAGTGTACATGCTGCCCACTTCCTAACAGTATTGACCACTCATATACATAACTCATTGAACCCTGCATATTGTGGACATGCAGTGAGTGGTCAGGTTGATTTGGACAGCCCTGGGAATGTGTGCTCTGCTGCTATTACCCAACAAACACACTTGTTACTGCATTTCTATGGGGACAAGAGAGTGTTAGGGCGGCATACCAATCAACTGTACACATTTGTACAGACTGCAAATGCTGGCTTTACTTTTGGGTTCCATTTAGCATAGTATTGTGCCTGTCTTGAAGAATACTGGCATATCACTAAAGACCAAGGATTAGAATGCACTGGCAGGGATTTGAGTTTCAGATTTCCTACCCTGCTGAGACATCCTGCAACTGCAAGGCCTGCTGTGATATTACCGTGTAACTCTTTTTTTGGAGGACTATTTCATCATTGTCCCTATTTGTGGGCCTTTGCCAGATGTTTCTTAATGGTTTTCTACAACTGACTTGCTGAAAGAGGCTGTAGGGTGAGTATGGGGCCCCAACATTGACATCTAGGCATGTGACCTATGTCCCCCCAGTTTGTGTGTCCCACACATACAGTGTTGTGCATTTTGTCACCTATGGGACTACTTCATACTCTGGGGAAGCCAGTTTTGTGCAGACATATCCTGTCACACATAGCTGACAGTTGTCTGCTGCTAACCCTGTAGGCCACCCCATTTCCTTGTATACATGCAGCAATATCTTAGATATGCTACCAACATGTACTACTCCATTCATGTATTGTTGAGAAGAGTGACTTACCATGTGCCTGTGGCAGTTGTGAGGATGGTGCCTGAGGGCTGACTCTGTCAGATGCATGCAGTACACTGCCTATACATGGTAAGATACAAGTAGTGTAATGTGTGCTATCCATTTTACTGTGTGTGCGAGTCGGAGAGAGGTGTCAGTCCCTCGGTCCCTAGGGTGTCAGTGTATGTGCTATGTGTTGACTCTTTGCCAAGGCCAGGGCATACTGGGCATGCCTACATCTGCTTACAAGGATAGGCTCAGGGGGTTCCTCCTTTGAGTCCCCCTTTGCCTGTGGAGACCTTGGCAATGGTGGGGGGCTGTGTGGCCCTTCCCTGTGCTGTTCCTGCTGCAGCTGTTTCCTCAGGATCATATTGTGTAGCACGGCATATACTATGAGCATGTGAACACATGTGGGTGGAGAGTACTGCAAGGCTCCACCAGATATGTTAAAGCAGTGGAACCATGACTTCAGTATCCCAAACACACACTCTATAATGTTCCTTGTCTGTGTGTGTGCCTCATTATGGCATTCTTCAGTGGGTGTGTGTGCATTTCTGAAGGGTGTCATCATCCACAGTTCCAGTGCATATTCAGCATCCCCCATAAGATGGCCATACGAGGTGTTCCCCCAGGCAAATACCTGGTACAGCTGTGATGAATGCCAGATGTGGGAGTAGTAATAGCTTCCAGGGCTCCCAGCACACACATTCATGATAATGCCCTGGGCATTGCACATGACCTGGTAGTTGATGTAGTGAAAGCCCTTGCGGTTGATATGCACTCTACCATCTCACCGGGTGGTGCTTTGATGTGGACATGAGTGCAGTCAATGGCACCCAGTACCTCTGGGTAGTCTGCTACATGGTGGAAGAGATGCATATTGCTGGTCCTCTCCTTAGGGGTGCTGGGGAAATAAATGTGCTCACTGGCATGTGGTAGCATGGCATCCAGGAACTGGTGGAGTACCCTGGATGCAGATGCCTGTGAGACCCCCATGATGAGTCAGTCTTTGGAAGGTACTTGTAGCTAGTATTCTTAAGGCTACACATACCTTGGTTTCAGCTGGGATGGGTTCCCCTCTGTTGGCTCTGGATATGAGGTGAGGCCGGCACAGCTTGATGAGTTGCTGAAGTATGTCCCTGTCCACCCTGTATCACTCTAGTATCTCCAGATCATGTAGCCTCTGGTAGGTTACCCTGGGTCTGTACACTCTTCTCCTCCTACTCCTCAGTCTGGGATGGTTGTCAGCATTATCCTCCTCACCTCCCTCAGTCTATAGCACATACTAATGTATCAAAGTGACAGGAGCCCCTAATATTTTGTCAGTTAAACTGCTACCTGTGTGATTGGCTGACTATGATACATTCCTTCTGCAAGCTGTATTATTGAGGGGTTTGAATGGGCCATTGTGACTGGAAAAGGCTGTTTTAGTGATTTGTAGGTCATTTCTTTATACTGCTATTGCCTTTTTTTCTCTCTGTTTAAGCCCCGCTGCACACCACACATACTGTTTTAGCAAGTGTAAACATTGCTGAGCAGAAAAGGCCCTCCCTTGGACACAAACACGCTCCCCAGTTCTTGAAAGAGCTAAGCACAGCTAAGCAGTCTCAGACACACCCGCTTGCTTAGCTGTGCTTAGATGAGTGCAAATAGGAGCCACAGAGCTCCAATGTGCTTACACCAAGCATGGCACACCCCCTTTTCATGTAAGCTGCTTCTCCTGTTTACACCACCATATTATAGCTCCTACACAATTAAGTGCACATGGACATGGTCTTCCATTTTGCTATTCAATAAATTTAGCTCATTTGCATACCCCACTGACTTAGACCCTAGTTACCCACTATACCAGACCCTATGTCCTTAGCTACCACTGTTACCTGTTATTGTTATGAGTCTGCCTGCTGCCCCTTATAATGACAAAAGTCATCTTTCACATAAAATTGTCCTTTTACATTTTTTAATTTTCTGCACGATTTCATTTGCCCTCCGCTTAAACGGTAAAAATCTGCCCAAAAAAAAAAAAAAACTTTGATTTTTATAATTTTGAAACAGTTTTGTATGCCAATGGCCATATTTTTGGCCATTGGCATGCCTAATACTCATAATACATGCTTTACTTTGAGCTGTCATGCCCCCATTTTGATTTTTGTAGAAATGTACATGGTTAGTAACCGAATACATTTCTGCAGCAGACATGGCTCCAACACTGATGTCTGTCTGCTTGCTAAATCACTAATTCATCTCATCTGCATGGTTTTCACCAGCAAATGAGGTGATTAGCATTATTCCATGGTGTCCATGTTAGAATACTACAGCAAAGCTCGTACACACTCCTAGCCTTGTTTACTGGATCACACAGCCTCTGAACACCGTGTTCGAGACAAGCCACTATTCTTACATGGAGTTTATCTCTGTGTAAGCTTTATTGAACCCTGGTGACTGTGTACCACCATTTAAAATGCATAATGTAAAAGGCAAAGCAAATGAGGACAAACTCACTCTTAAGAAAGACACAGTTTCTGTAAAGCAAGCATGCATATGCAAAACACCACAAAGACTGTTTAAAATGTTTCATGTTTGCTAAGGGTATTCACAGCAAGAGGGTTATGACACATGATGTGTGAAGGGATGCCATTAATGGAAGATACACAGCTAGCACAGTAACAGCCAAGAATCTTGCTTTAATTCAAAGTTTAGTGATACTTTCTTGGTGCTGTCACACAAAATACAAAATATAGGTATCAAATGGGAAAGATAATTACTTAAATAACAGGAGGCAAAAATGGCCACTCAGCCTTGTTAATTTGAAATGGTATGAGTCTAACCACCCACACTCAGCACACAAAAATATAGTTTTTCACTTTAAATTTTACTTTCTACTTTTTGGTGCAGCTGTTAGGTACTGTAGACACATCATTTCCCCCAAAATTTAAGTTTTAGATTTCTGCTGTTTTTCTGCAGACATAAACAGCTCCAAGTTTTATATGTGTTTCATAAATTGCTTTATGTTTGTCAAAATGCCTTATTTTACAGGTGTGTAGATAGTCCTGATACCTCTCTTGTATACCATGTACCAACATCTATGTAAAGAAGACAAAGGAAACTGTCACGCTTGTCTTTATGCTGAACTGTCTGCTTGGGGAAGGCCCAGAAATATGTTCCATGTGTACAGAGACTTGTGACAGCATCCCTTCTCAAGTTTCTTCTTCTGTCTTTGTGAACATTGCTGTTGTGAGGAAGTTCAAATCCAAATAAGATATGACATTGCTCAGCTCTAGATAACACTTATCAGCCAACCGAATCTGGGCACAGGAGAAAAGAAGGCCACCCTACCACCCTACCCTCCTGCACTATGTTAGATACAATCACTTGCTCTCAGCTTTCTCTTCGGTTGTTATCCAGTACCAGGTAAAATTACTTTCTCCACAAGGACAACAATTAGGAGTTTGAGGGAGAGAGTTATGAACCATTGCTATGCTGCTAAAAATAATAATATCTAAGCACTTCTTAGAATGCAGGCATTTTAAGAAGTTTCTATTTTTTGAACTTGGACATGCACAGAAACATGTTAGATTTATTATAATTATATTTATCAACTCTGAGATCACCCTACAGTGAGGAAAGGGCAAATTTCCTTATCTTCACTTTTTCCACGATCTCAGTATAAAGAGATCAACGAATGGCATGTTCGACGTAAGTCCACTGAAACTGCCATTTACTGAACTGAATTTTCACTGAACTAATAGGAGCCCCTATAATATATGTGGCAATTAAAAATTAACTCTTATAAACCACTGAAGTTAAATACTTCAGTGAATTGTATGTGTTACTTAAAGAAATTAAGAAATAAGCTTATTCACATGACAGAAATCATGCAATAAGTGCTTACTGAAATCATGTCTGTATTGACTATCATCTTCTAATAAAGTCTCACTTTCCTGTTGTGATTTATTATGAGTTGAAAATGCTTACCTGAACTTATATTATTTTATTTTTTTTGTTAAAAATTATTTTATGTTGAACTAACAGAATTCTTCATGGTTTCTTCAACTGGCCAGGTTTCCTTTTTTTTCTGTATCTTGGAAGACAAGTAGAAAATGATAAAAGAAGAAATTGTTTCTTTAGTGCAGCATATTTTTACCCACCCCACTAAGTAATTAATATTTCTTTAAATATTTTAATATAACCTGTCTGATCTCTTTTGTTTTTATACCATATATCAGAGGGTTTAATGTGGTTGGCACTGTTATACACAACACTGACAACAAGACGAGCATGTACTTTGGTGCCTTATCATCATAAAGTGCTCTAACTGACAGAAATCCACACAAATAAAAACCTGCCATCACAAAAATATGAGAACTGCAAGTGTTGAATGCCTTTTGACGTGCTTGTCTTGAACCTAGTTTTAGTATAGCTCTAGCAATCTTAAAATAAGATAACCCAATCAATGTTATATCAGGTATTATTATGAGGGCTACGACAATGTATTCATAAATATCACTCGCGATAGTATAGGCACATGAGGTGCTAGTCAGTGAAATATATTCACAATATACACTATAGATAGTAGATACCCTATAATATGGTAACACTCTAGCAATTATGATAAGAGGTAGTGCAACACAAAAACTCCTAGCTGTAATGAATAAGCTTACTCTAAATACAAACTTATTTTTAATTATGGATCTGTACCTCAGCGAGTTGGTTACTGCAACATAACGATCGTAAGACATTAATGCTAATACAGACGATTCCATATTAGTCAAAAAGGCAATGACAAAGATTTGTAGCAGGCAACCATTCAAACTTAACAATACTGAGCCATTCCACAGCACTGTTAAAAGGCTGGGTGTAAAACTAACTGCTAAAACAAGATCAACAGCTGACAGCATGACAATAAAATAATACATGGGTTCATGGAGACTATGTTCTGTAGCTATAGTTAACAGAACTGTTAGGTTACCAAAAAATGCTATTAGGAACATAATAAAGAAAGTAATAGAAAACCAGTGTTGGCTCTCTTGAAGTCCAAGAGGTCCTACCAGTGCAATTTCCAAATTATCACCAGCACTGCAGTTTGTATTAGGCATAGCAAGATCATAAGACTTCATTTGAAGCTACCAGCCTTCTGTGACCTGAAATGAGTAAATACAGTCTGTCACTGTATCTTAATTAGCATTATTTTAATTGTGTATGCAATAGCTTGAGCCATCAACCATTACCTAAGATTATATCTGCCAAGATAATACAAATTCTTATGGAGCTGATTGGATCTGATTTAAAAAGTATCATAATACTACCATTATTCTCATAGTTAGATTTTTTCAAATAACAGCACCAAAATGTAGTAAAAACTGATGAAAGAACTAGCACATGCAATTTAATTGGTAAAAAGGAAAACGCATTTGACTCGTTGCTTGCTTTGAAAACATTTAGTATTTATCATAAAAAAATGGGGTAGGAATAAAAAACAATGTAAATAACTCCATAAATGAAAGCAAGCCAGTATAGCACAAAAAAGCCAGTGTAGTATTCATGAAAACAAGTTGTGGTTCATAACTCTTTCATACTTTGCCTTACTGGAATTGTACACCTCCTGACACCTGTAAATGTTCTGCCTGGACAGCTTTCACGTGAGCTAAATTCCGGAAAATGCAATTTTTCAACCTAGAAGTAGAAGTAAACAAATGTATGTATCTTAAAAACTGTAATAGCTACAAATAAGTTAATCAGCACACACAACTCTTCACAATGGTGGTATTAATATGTCAGCCGGATATAACAGTAATTTTTCATTGCACAAATAATTTGAAAACAAGTACATCTAATTGTTATATTTATACTGGCATAAATATGTTAGCGCACAAACATTTGAGTAATTTTACATTGAAAAGGTCATTTGATAAAATGTACATCTGATTATTATAATTATCTGAAGAACCAAAGTAGCAAATGGAGCAAGCAGGCACGATGTAGAAATACACTACTTTAATAGTTCAAAAACCACAGGTTAAACAATATGCCACAAGTTAAAATACATTTTAACTTTAAAATACTAGCTATGCTAGTCATTTCATTAATTCCTGGATACTCCACAGCATTCAAATGCAGCTGCTATTTCAGCTCACTGATGTCCAAATGTATATCTAGACATTTTCCCTTTATGTCTTTTTTAAGCTGTTGTATTACCAGGAACTTAAAAGTGTGCTCTTTTTGGTCCTGCAAGTGCCTACTCAGGTCACTAGTTGACCTACTGTATTTTATGTCACCCAAATGCTCTCCAATTCTGTTCTTGAATTTTCTACAGGTTATTCCTATGTAAAATATGGGACACTGTTGGCATTTTGCCATGTATACAACACTGACACTATTACAGTTAAAATGCCCATTAATAAAAATGTTCCTATTGTTCGACCTGAAAAGTACTCCAGTCTCCATAATGTAGGGGCAATAAATACAATTATTGCACTTAAAATTACCTAGTTTTCTGTTACAACATTCAGGTACCAAATTTGTTTCAAAAGCATCCTTGAATGACATGTCCTTCCTGTATACCAGTCTGGGATTTTTACCCAATCTAAGTGCAACATTCAATTCAAATTGTAAAATATCCCAGTTGTTCTTGATAACGTTAAATATGATCTCTGCATCTTGGTTAAAAGGAATGATTAAACTAGTTTTAATGTCATCGTATTTACTTAAAATTTGATATGCAAGTTTTGTGTCCTAAAATGGGCTTGTAAATCCCATTGTCAAAATTCTGTTCCAAAATGTGAACAGTTAGCCTGAAATATTTATAGATATGTGATATATATATATATATATATATATATATATATATATATATATATACATATATATATATATATATATATATATATATATATATATATATATATAAACTGGTAGAAGCAGACATTAGGTATAAGTAACAATTTAGCAACATTATATAAGCTTTCTTGTTATACCACTACTTACAATATATGCTCTATTTTAGACGAATTCTTAACATAAATATTAATACGACAAATATTTGCAATTTGGTTTAAAATGACACTTCCCCATTACTGACCACTGTATTTAAGTCATTAACCATTCCTGACCTGCATGCTTAGTCAACCCGTGAAATGCTGTTAAATGGTCAGTTCTTAGCATATTTGCATAAATATAATAATTATGCATATTTATATATTTTATTGCTAAACTAGTAAAATATTTGCAATGGGGTAATAGTTAACAGATATCGCTAAATGTTTTTTTTCAGTATACAAAGTACCATCAAATCAGACACACAGGCACACACACACTCACATACACATGTATGCATGCATGCATGCAGGCACACACACACACACACACACACACACACACACACACACACACACACACACACACACACACACACACACACACACACACACACACACACACACACACACATACACACACACACATCTATTTATCTATATATATATATATATATATATGTTGCACGCACACACACACACACACACACACACACACAATATATATATATATATATATATATATATATATATGTAGGTGTACTTCAAAGATCAACATTTCACAACATTGAACCACTGATCAGTGAAGACCAGATCATCAATTTTGTGAAATATCGAACCTTGTGAATGGCGATCACCATACAGTGATGGATGGAAAATTTACTGTTCTCTTCACTGTAGTCCAATATCAGAGTTGGTATATTTAAGTAGAAAAGTAGCAGGGAGTGTGGGGAGTGCAAGGGGGGCATATACCCTCCCCTGCAAAAATGTGAAAGAAGCTGTTTTAGATTTTTTTTTTATGTTCAATATTTCACAACTTCGATCATATGGTCTTTAGTGACCAAAGTTCAGTTTTGAAGTAGACCCATATATATATATATATATATATATATATATATATATATATATATATATATATGGATCCCTATCACATGGTCGACAGGCCATATGATCGACTTTCATTTGGTCGACAGTTTATATATATATATATATATATATATAGTTATATGGATTCAATTCAGAAGCTCAAAATACTGAAATATCAAATTTCAGTATCTCGAGCCCAGAAAGTTGAATCCTGAGAACATTGAAAGTTCAGAAGCATGAAATTCAAAACCTCGAATACCGGAGGTTTTGAATTTTGCGCTTCTGAACTTTTGCTGTGATTATGTATTCAGGTAACTGCATGTTAAGGGTTTTGTGTAGGAGCTGTGGTGTGTGTCAGTGTGTTTTTTTGCTATGTGTGTGTGCGAGGAGTATGTAGCTTGTGTGGTGGTGTTTTGTGTGTGTTTGCATGCAGTGCAACCTCGGACTGAAAATATTTAAGTAGGGGGGTGTGGGGGGTGCAGGGGGGGCTTGCCCCACATTTTTCATGTAGTAAAGAGGTTATGTGTGTGTGTGTGTGTGTGTGGGGAGAATAGTGTGTGTATGTGCAGTAGTACCGTGAAATTCAAAATCTCCAGTGTGCGAGATTTTGAATTTCGCTGTTTTGAGTTTTCGTGGTTTTGTGGATTCAACTTTCTGGGCTCGAGATATTGAAATTCGATATTTCAGTATTTTGAGCTTCTGAAGTGAATCCATGTATATATATATATATATATATATATATATATATATATATATATATATATATATATATATATATATATACAAATGCACACACACACACACACACACACACACACACACACACACGCACATGCATACATGCACACACACACACACACACACACACACACACACACACACACACTCATATACACACACACATACACGCAAATGCACACAAATGCACACACACACACACACACACACACACACACACACACACACACACACACACACACACACACACACACACACACACACACACACACACACACACACACACACACACACACACACACACACACACACAAGTCAAATTTTGTATCCTACAGAAAATGCATTTTAGTGCAAAATCTGAATGTTTGCAAACCTTCTAAGTGTTTAGGAGCATTTCAGTTTCAGAGTTGATTTCCTTCCGAAAATGCATGCTAATACAAAACTGCTATTTTGCTAAACTTATGATTATCACCACAGTTTCATCTGTACATCAGCTGTAATACTACGTGTACCAGGGAAAACTGTGTCATGCATATGGTATCCTGGTGAAAAATAAGTGTCGAAAATAGCATGAACCTTTTATAAAAACATCATTGGTGAATAATGAAAGTGATCTAACAGAGTTATCTTTTTATTGTTATGATGACAATGATTGTATTGAAAATAAATATAGTGGAAATCTTCAACTCAGTTTAGCACAATGTTGAGGTAGGTCGCATTTAGCGTTATCTGGTAGTAAGTCAAAAAGCATATTTACCACTAACAACAAATTTAATAATAAACTGTTTTGAACTGAATTGCAAATTAGAAATTATGTCTTTTTGAGCATATTATAAAAGAAAAAGTATATAATTTGACAAAAGAAAAATGGTTAGATCTAAAATAGGTTAAGGATATAATAAATTGCTAATTTGTAGAAGTGTGGAAATGTGATGAAAATAAATAGAAATTATTGTCTGATAATGTATTACAGTATTTGAATCATAACATAGAGTATGAGCAATGGTTAAAAGTTTTGTTACAAAATACAATGATCAGTTTTATGAATTATTGGACCAAGGAGTGATGTTAGAATTTTATGAGAAAAATCATAAAAGTGATATTTTTTATGCAACACTCAAAATCTATAAAGATTGGTTTAATTCCCACAGGGAAGAAGATTTTCTCCAGAGTTCATGTATTTTTGCAAAGTGTAGGCCTTTTGCTAGATACCTTATTTAAAAATATTAATATGACAGACTTTTTTGTTAAAGACACAGGTGAAGTATTTAATAGATGTGAATACATTCCCAGGATTCAGCATGCTCTGCATGGTGTGCAGGAATAGTGCAAGAACTGCCGCATGCAATATGTCCGACGAGCAATCCAGGAATGAGCTCTTGGGGCATGCACGAGCACTCCTACACTATTCCTGCATGGACACAGCTCCTGTATGCTAATTACCCCATTTGCAGGTGAAAACCATGAAAATTAGGTGAATTAGTGATCCAGGAAGCAGGCAGGCATCTGTTCAGGAATAGTGTAACTTGCAGAAATGTATTCAGCTAATAACCGAATACATTTCTGCAAATTACAAAACGGAGGGATAACAGCTCCAAAGAAAGCATGTATTCAATGTAGTAGGCATGCCAATGGCCAAATATATGGCCATTGGCATGGGAAATAATTGCAAAATTATAAAAATAATAACTTTTATTTTTTTTGGCCAATTTCAGCCGTTTAAGCATAGGGCAGCAATACGCAAATGGGATCGGCTCGAAAATAACAAAAAAAGTTGGAAATAAGATTTTAAACCAAAATCAGCATTCTGCCATAATAGTCAACAGCATGCAGAAGACAACAGTACCATGGAATAGTGGTTGCTAAGGAGGAAGGCTGAGTGTCAATCTTGTAACCATGCATTAGCAGTCAGTGTTATGCAAATGAGGGGATTGATACTGAATCACAGATTTCACCTCAGTGTTAGCTAGCAGCCAACCATGCAAGTGCAGCAACACCATGGTAAAAGCCTAAGAGGCAGATGACCTCATAAGGGGGGGTGCCATGCATGCTGTAAGCTTATTGGAGCTCTGTGGTCCATGTTTGCCCCTAGCTAAGCACAGCTAAGGAAGGGGGTGTGTCTGAGGCTGCCTAGTAGTGTTTACACTGCCTAAACGGGTATGTGCTCCGCGCAACAGGTTTAAAAAAAAAAAAAAAAAAAGGAAATAGCAGCTCTGTTCACATCTGAGCACTGGGTATACCTCGGGGCTTAAACGGGAAGGCAATGGTAAGGGAAAACTGCAGTAGGAAGGCAATCAAGGAGAACTAGAATAGCTGGCAGGTGACATGTATCAGAATCAGCCAATTACACAGGCAGCAGCCCAGCCCAGCACACCACTATAAACTAGGCAAACACCCTTCACTCTGGTTTTTCCCACAAACTCTACATTACCAGTGTACACAGACAGGGAAATTTTACCTGACAAAACCAACAAAATGATAAGGGCTGCTGTCACTCTCATACATCAATATGTGGAAGAGGCTGAGGGTGGTGAGGATGAGAATGCTGATGACCAACCCACATTGAGGAGAAGGAGAAGAGTGTACAGACCCAGGGTAACCTACCAGGGGCTGCATGAGCTGGAGATAGTGGAGTGGTATAGGGTGGACAGGAACATCCTACAGCAAATTGTTGAGCTGTGCCGGTCATATATCACACAGAAACAACAGAAGGGAACCCATCCTACTGGATACCAAGGTATGTGTAGGCTTAAGAATACTAACCACAGGTACCTTCCAAAGTCCACCTGGGGATATCAGGGGGATCTCACGGGCATCAGCATCCAGGGTACTCCACCATTTCCTGGATGCCATGTCAGCACATACCAGTGAGCACATATATTTCCTTAACACCCATGAGGCACTGACCAGCAATATGCATCTCTTCCACCAAATAGCAGTATAACCTGAGATAGTGGGTGCTACAGACTGCACACACATACACATCAAAGCACCACCTGGTGAGCAGGGTAGGGTCTACATAAACCACAAGGGCTTTCCCTCCATCACCTGCCAGGTCATGTTTGATGCCTAGGGCATTATAATGAATGTGTGTGCTGGCAGCCCTGGAAGCTATCACAACTCCCACATCTGGCATATAACACAGCTGTGCCAGAGATCTGCCAGTGGGAACATCCCATATGGCCACCTAGTGGGGGATGCTGGTTACGCACTGGAGCCATGGCTGATGACACCCTTCAGAAATGCATACACAGCTAAACAAGAACTCCATAATGAGGCACACGCACAAATGAGAATCATAATAGAACGTGTGTTTGGGATGCTCAAGTCATGGTTCCGGTGCCTGGACATATCCGATGGAGCCTTGCAGTACTTTCCAGCTGCATGTACAGAAATTTTCATTGTATGTGCCATGTTACACAATATCATCCTGCAGAAACAGCTGCAGCAGGAAAAGCATGATGCAGGGCCATACAGCCCCCCACCATTGCCAATGCCAGCACAGGCAGAGTGATTCAAAAGAGGAACAACCTGAGCCTGCCCATGTAGGCAGAAGAAGGTGTGCCCAGTATAGCCAGGCTTTGGCAAAGAGGCAACGCATAGCACATACACCGATATGGTAGGAACCCAGGGAATGACACCTCTCTCTGACTCACACATACAGTAAAAGGGATGTCAAACATGACACTACCTGTGCTTTACCATGTATAGGGAGTGTACTATGTGCATCCAGCATAGTCAGCTCTCCAACACCATTCTCAATACTGGCACAGCCACAAGTAGCACACTGTTCCTATCAATTGCTGAATGGAGTAGCATGTTCTTCTAGCTGTATCTATGGTATGGATGTGAGCATGCAGGGGAATCGGAGGGCTGAATGGGATGGCAGCCGATAGTGGACACCTATATGAGCAGCATGAAATCAATAACAAATACTGGTGTCAATAAAGTAGGCTGTACTAGACAAGGTGACAAATACCACTGCAGTACTTGTGGTGGCCCAAATGTGTGTCCATAGGACACACACATGCATGTCAGTGAGGTTCACAAACCCAACAACAGCCTCAGCCAGCAGGACAGGTGTAGATGACCATAAAGAAAGGCTGTGCTAAGGCCTCCATTTAATGGCAATGGATAACAGCCCCCCTCCAGACCTACACAGACAGACTACAACAGGTCAGGCAGTTGTATGTTAGTTCTGCAGGGTATGACGTCTGAAACTGAAAGGTAGGTCAATAAAACCTATGATATGTACACTGCTTATATGCCTCTAGTCTGCATGATAGGTTAGAATACAATTATTTATTATTTTACATTTGTTGACTGGGCTAGTATAACTGGATACATGTCCATTTCCAATAGAGGCCTGGGGAGATAAGCTCCAAAATTAAGCTAAATAAAACAGTACAGCAAAACTAAAAATTATTTGAAATACATTGCTGGTGGAGATTTACATCAAAAGGCTAAATTTAAAGAAATTGACTACAGAGTTTAACAAAAACAATACAGTACTATTTACATGGTAAAGGGTTAGACATTCATCATAAGGTAAGTTAGGTAAGGATTGAAATAAAAGTATTACAGTTGATTAATAAAGTATATCTCTAAGATAATACAATGTTTGCATATATACAGCTAAGCAAATAATACTGTCAAAGTAAAAATACTGTTACTCTATATACAAGGTGGAGCAGTAGTGCTCACAGCTAGATGAGTGTTACAAAGTACATACTCAAATGGTAGTTCCCTGAGAAAAACTAGACTTAAAATTGGGAATAAAGGGGAGGATTACTAATCCTACTTTAAGGGTAAGGGGAGAGAGGTAAATAGTAACAAAATGAAATGGAAGCCAATAGAGTACCTGAAATACCAGTACAGTCACAGAAAATGTTTACAGTTATCAGGTGTGCCCCCCCCCCCACAATCTTATGTAGAAATGTAGTAACATGTACAAGTGGAGTTAATAATAGTGGAGCACAGATTACCTGAGATGGCCCAATTTACCGGATAGATTTTTGCATGTGTACAATATTCAGGGCTCTGTGTGTTAGGTTGTTGTGTGTTGTACATTGTGTGGAAGTGGTCAGCATGTAAACATGGAGGGTTGTGTCCTGGTGGCCTATGGCCAGTACTGTCAATGACAGAGCCATGTTCTGACAACTGCAGTGCCAACCACAATGCATCGAAGCAAGACCCAATTCAACAGTCATCCATATTCATTGTTCAGATGTCAATATCTGTCAACATCTGAAAGATGGACATGGCATGAATGTGGGCCCAAACATACACACAGTACACAGGTGGAAGCACCCTAGACAGAGTACATAAAATGTAACTGTCAGCTACACACACCTTTGGAATTGTACATACAGGTTAGCAGCACATTAGTTGTCTGTGTAGTATAGAATACTGATCTATTCTGGCCAATCACTGGCAAACCACAAAAGGCACAGTTATGAAGTAAGGAGAGACTGCCTATTTCCCCGAACAAGGCAGCATAAGGGGAATGTCATAGGTATATATGTGAGTCAGCTGCAAGAAGCCTCCATATCACATATGCACTCAGCTCACCCCACCATCATCCACAAGTTTATCACAGGTCATATCCCTGCTGTTGGGAATGAGTACAGTATGACCCCCCACTTCTGTATGGGAATACCCACAGAATGCAGCATGCTGAAGAGGTGTCCTATGCAGGTGTGTCCCTAGCTGTAAGCAGCACCCTGCCAGCATCCAGATCAATAGATTAATATGGACAGGAACTATTGCCATCAACACCTCACACACTTACCCTGTCACCCCAGCGGAATCCAGCGGCTTGCAGCCTGGCACTGTAGGAGTGACAGAATGCACTGGCCTGCTACAGATGGCCGACATCACTACCAAATGCCCTACAGTCCTCTGTCAAAGGCCTGTGACTCACCCATACTGCTAATGTATGGTATCTCATGAGGTCCCAACTAACAACATAACACAGTCCACAGAACACAAATGCAAGGCCATGTTGACCAATCCCAGTAGCATGCCCGCCATGTCCTACTGCATGAACTGTAGACCAACCCCTAAATAACACTGGGATGAAGGGACAACTATAGGGATACTTTTCAGATATTACTTGCATAATGTTAGGAAGAGGATAGAATAACAGAGTAGGGGGGTGTAGAAGCATGGACGCCATGGAGTGTGTGAAGTCTGAAACTCTGATGTGTGCCCATGCTACCCCTGCCTGCAAACCCACTAATGGGTGGATACAAACCTGCATGTAAACCACAATGTGAAGGGGAACTGACCAGATATATGAGCCCTGCCTCTGGGTAACCTGGGTGAATCTGTACAGCTGAGAGGTATGGCCACAGCAGGATATGACCATTCTGTTATGTCAATAAATGTACATGCAGGGGATACTCTGCCACCACAGTACCAATGTGCTGGACCATTTACACAGATCCATCAGTAAGTGTCTGCAGCTACCCCTCCAGAATCGCATGAGTGTAAAAGAATATGTAGGCTGCAGACCACAATACTGGACACAGCTTCAATCATCTTGTATTTCCCAGGAAATAACTGTGAGCAAATAAGTATATCTGTTGGTAGTTGATGACATAATACATCACAGTGTAAAACAGTACATGTCTGAATATCTCTGCTAACACCATCCATGTAACACAAGCAGCACAGACAGCAATAGTTACAGTATTCCACTATCTGTTGCCCATTATGACCCCATATCGTCAACCTATCTACAGATATCCTGCAGAAACAGGTTGCCAGCTGTAGGTGTAGAACACAAAATCCTGCACTGGAGTACAACCTACTTGGAATGGTTTCATACACTCAATACAGAAGGTCATACTGCGCATGCTCCTACACTTAAATGAAGACCATGTCCGAAGAAAATACAGAAGGTCATGCTGGGTATGCAACAAGACTTAGAGAAATGAAGTCCATGTCTGACAACAAAAGTGGACTATACATATCTGTCAGTCGCAGATGTTTATGCACACACCACATTACACACCATTCATGCTTTGCACACACATTGGATTGGAATACTCACACATATCCAAGGCCAACACACTATAATAGGTTAAACATAAACACACAGTGATGTGAGGAAGATATGCAGACAGTGACAAAGACATTGCCATCATGAGGCCTGTCCCACCCAAAACACATCCAATTGGCCAATATCACATGATGTGTTGATGTCAATCACTGTAGGCATTTGATTTTGGTAGCCCTCAGCCCTATAGCATCTGTGGTACTTGTGATAACTGTGTAACATGACAGTGCAAATCAGTATTCATATAGCATTTGTATACCCAGTCCTATCAAATGTAAAGTTGTGTGTGACTGATTGTTGTGTGTGTGTTTCCAGAGGAATGGTTTATGGCCCATTCACACACACTGCACTTCCCATAGCCCATGGTAGCACTCATGCTGATGTCAGTCACCTTGAAATAACCCTCTGGCCAATTATCATCCCCTTAATATCTGTGATGTGTGCGATAACTGCATAATGTTGTAGTGTAACATACTAGTTAGGTAGGAGTTTTAATCTCAGACATAGCAACTGTAAAATTCTGTGTGTTTGTAGAGATTAATGATTTTGAGGCCATTCACAGTCACTACACATCTCATTGCCCTACGTTATCAACCCTACTGATGTCAGTCACCGCAAAATACCCCTTTGGAAAAGGGCCAGCCCTATAATCTCTGTGGCATGTGCCATAAATGCTGAACAAAGCAGTAGCAGTAACTACACAGGTATGGGTTTGAATCTCATCTGTGGCAAGTGTTTGTGTGTGTACATATGTATGTGTGTACTTGAATGATTCTGGCCCAATTTACAGCCAGTACACATCTCTGAGCCTGACTTTAGAAGTCCTGCAGATATCATCCACTTTACAAGTAGCTGCTGCCATCCCTAAACCATGTCAGGTCAGTGATGCATGTGTTGAATGTGTAACATAATGGTCCATAAAGATTGTTAGATAGAGGTCTGTACCTCACCCGTGGCAAATGTAAATGTGTGACTAGGGTACAATTATCCTTAGGATTTCTCACCCACTACATCATGCAATGCCAGTATTTACAAAGGCTGGTGATGTCCCTCACCTTAGAAGTACCTTGGGACAACATCTATCCAATAAGCTCTGTGGCACATGTGATACACTGTAGTAGCAATACATAGCTAGGTAGCGGTTTGAATCTCAATACTGGCATGTGTGTGGTGTGTGTGTGTGTGTTTGTCTGTCATCAGTACCCTGTGCGGTGGCTGCTGTGGTTGGGTAATAACAGGATGCATTGTGGGGTGGGTTTTGCTAAATTATTATATTGATGGCCTACTATATGTCACAATGTCCACCTTACAAGGACAACAGATGTCAGACACCAGAGAGGCTTGTGTAGACAATCTGTAGCCCTACATGTGACATTATGGATCGATGAACAATAGAGGCAACCCTTGTATTACTCAAAGAACACTCTCCAACCATGTTTTATACACAAACACACTTGGCTAGGCAAGAACCACTATATCGGTTGTTCCCTGCATATTGCCACTCAGATAGGAACCACAGTGTGATTGCTGTGGACTACATGCCTGTTGACCACAACAGTGCCACTGACATCAGAAAGTACTGTGATGTGTAACATCTCCTGACTGAGTCTGTGTTATGCAGCAAGTAAAAGGACATGGCACACTGTTCCATCCCTACAGTAGGCAAATAAATGCTTACAGTGGTCCTTTTGCTATGTGCTCCACTGGACACCCGCAACAACTGTAGAGTCTGCAAATGTAACCCGCAAAGGGAATACCATGCCTTATACACACGCCCTGTATGGACAGATGCCACTAACTCCACTGAATACTTGTATCATGCTATCAATGGAGGTGCAGGCACAACCTCAGTTCCATAGCCAGGTCTCCCCAAATGAGGTCAGAAATGCTACATCAGCAGATAACAATCTGTATATACAACATGCCTCAGAGACCTCAATTACACTTCCACATGTCAAAGAACATGCTTGTGGGACATGTGCATAACCCAGACACTGTCCATGTTATGGAATATAGATCACAAACATGGGAAGCAGTGCACATCACTGGCCACACACAATAGAAACCCAGATGGGTGGATGGTAAATACAATCCCAACCTGTGGGGACCACTCCAGGGACTACACCCTTAAGCCACACTAGAGACCATTGTCATGTGACCTGATGCCAAGGTATGCCTTGTACAGACATCAGGCCCATTCACCTACTACACACCTGCGAAGCAATGAACCTATGCATCTCAGTACTGCCAAATGTGTATGTATGTATATATGTGTGTGTGTGTGTGTGTGTGTGTGTGTGTGTGTGTGTGTGTGTGTGTGTGTGTGTGTGTGTGTGTGTGTGTGTGTGTGTGTGTGTGTGTGTGTGTGTGTGTGTGTGTGTGTGTGTGTGTGTGTGTGTGTGTGGAGATTAATGACTTTGAAGCCATTCACAATCACTACACCTCCTATTGTCCTACTTTAGCACACCTACTGATGTCATTCACCTTGAAATAACCTTTTGGCCATATATCAGCCATATAAGCTCTGTGGCGCTTGCGCTAACTGCGTAGTAATGTAGTGTAGCAAACTAGTTAGGTAGGGGTTCTAATCTTGATCCGGCCAACTGTGATAATGTGTGTGTGTGTCTTCATTAACACCTGCTTTTGTGGACATTCACATGTACTACACTTTTTTATCACTCCTTTAGCACTGTTGCTGATGTCACTCACCTTCAAAGATACCTTTGGACAGCTCACCAACATGTAAGTTCTGTGAAACGTGCAATAACTGCATAACACTGTAATAGCAATACATATTCAGGAAGGGGTTGAAACTTAGTACTGATAAGTGTGTGTTTGTGCGTGTGTCATCAGTATTCTGTGTGGTTGTTGGGGTGAGTGTGTATTAACAGAATCCATTGGAGTGTGGGTTTTGCTACATCGTTACATTGAGGACCTATATGTCCTATTGTCTACATTATAAGGCCAACAGTTTTTAAACACTGTAGAGGTTGTTGTAGACAATCTTCAGCCCTAAATGTGTACAGCCATGTGCAATTACTATGTGACTGTATGGATTAATAAACAATACAGGCAACTGTTATAGTATCCAGATACTACTCTCCACCCAGGGATCATACACAAACATGCTTGGCTCTTACTCTCTAACACCCTTCCTTTCTTACTTTATCTCTGTCTCTGTCTCTGTCTCTGTCTCTCTCTCTCTCTCTCTCTCTCTCTCTCCCTCCCTGTCTGTTGGATATGGAAAAGTACATCTGTTTTACATGGCAGCAGCCTGAGTTTTGTGAGGAATGCTCATGATCAGCTGATGGCCTGTGCATGAATTGCAATTCCCCACTTGCTAATTGCACGTGAAACAGTTGTGGTATCATTCGTATAGCCAATTGCATGGAAACACACTCCTATAACTAAGCACTTCATGTGGGTGTTGGCCCTTTTCCTTCACTGTGAGCAGAACTTCATGTGTGTGATTGACAAACAGCATCACAGAGGGTAGTCGGAAATACTTCTTACAACATACACTGCGGAGACAGGCCAACAATCAGGAGGGGGATGTTCCAGACATGGGGACAGAATGTAAGTATTGCTGTTCTACATTTGAAGTAATGTTGATTTAACAGGGTTTGTGTGGATATGGCTGTTCTATATGATTTCAAGTCTGGCATGACAGTGTTATGTGGTTGAGGAAACTCTCACCTGTAGGGCTATCTGCAGACTGTCCAGAATTTGGAGTCTTACATGTGTTGTGTTACTCACACATTTCCTATCTTTAGATATGCAGAAGCATACTCTGATGATTGCAGTCAGTACATGGTGACATCCATGTGAGTTACTGACTTCATATCCCTCAGAAGAGATATGTCACAACAAACCCTGTCACAACAAACCCTATCCGTAATTACATCGAGGTCATGGATAGATGGTGGGGTGAGACATTAGATCTCATCCACAATGTCATGTCCATGCATCAGGACAGGTCGGGACAGTTGCGATGGACACGTGGACGTATGCCAGCAACACCAGCAGCTGGAGGTCGCCATGGACATCCCACCAGTTACAACCCCTCCCATAGTGGCAATGCCTGCCCCAGCACTGTGGGGGGTGCTGTCCACAGACCGTCATAGCAGACCAGGTGCACATGGCCCTGGCCAGTCCCAGGAGGTACCTGGATCCAGTGGACGTCTGTCAACCTCAGGGGTCAGTACTCGATCTGGCTTTGTACCTGATACTGCCTGTAGCACCCCTGCCAGACACAGGTCCTGTGTCCGTGGCCAGAGATGGTGAACTGCAAACCCTGCCAGGTACAGTCTGCAGCTGTCTTACAAATCCCTGTATAAGGCAGTCACATGGTGGAACTGTGTGCATGCAGACACACACATAAACAACAAACCTAGGGCAAACACATACCTACACACACGACATCCCCAGTGGCACATAACAATAATCAGCCCCCTCACACACACACATATTGTCAATTGTATGGCTCAGACTAGGCCTCTGGCAAACCAAAAACACACCCTGTGCATATGATGATACCTGTGCCACTCCCTGACATCTGTAACTGCGATGCAGGGGCAGGCTGCATGGTGCTGATGCACATGGTGACTGTACAATAGTGTAGCAATGGAATGATGTGTAGCATTTTGTCAACAGTAAAGTGAAATGCTAATAACTTGGAAGTTGTAGCTGTGCAGCCATGATGCATCATAGCTGTACTTAATCTCGTATCGTTGTCACCATTATCTATTCTGATTGTGTTGTGTTTGCCATGTGCCACATGGCTGATGGGTGTAGTGGTGCCAGCAGGCCTTCTACAGTGGACACCAGTAAGCATAGTGGGTGGTACACATGCCATGGCTGGGTACAACACACAGAGTCTTTAGATTGTATGCAGTACAGGTACAAGAATGTACACATGGAGGTATGTCCCTGTGCAGATAACACATTTGTTGCACATGTAATCCCACCAAGACAGGATAGGCACAACCACACATTGCTATATATGCAGTCTGCAATGTGGATGACATTGAACATGCTAAAAGAAGGGTGTATGTCCCTCTCCCCACTCTACTGCGATCCTCACCTCAGTAACATGTGTGTGCCAATGCCGATGGCATAGCCCTACCCTTAGGAGGGTGTGAGGGGCTCAACTACTGTGAATGGTGTAAACAACAAATAACAACCTGATTACATGCACTGTACAGTATTACAGACAGCTATGTGGGGGGATAGATGCAACAGTAACTGCAATAATGGCAGATGTGTCCACAACAGCCACACCCAGTGAGTTATAGCAACCCCAGTAGTGCTGCACACCTCTACAGTGTGGAGGAGGGCATTATCACATCTATGGCCTGTGAAGGACTGTATGCCATGGGATGGCCCTGTGAAATGTTGGCATTTGCGAAGCGGTCCTGGTGGAAACATATTCTGTGAACGGAGGTAGATCCGTTAACAACTATGCACATTCCTACATGTGGGAGGGTGTATAAAAGCCTTCTATGATTTACATAGACATTGTGCACCTCCTATCCCTCATCTACACCTGTCAGATTGGGTCAAGGAGGTATATCAGGTTCAGGTTGTATTCTCTGCCTTTGAGAAGTCCAAGATTGGTAGGGTCCTGTGTGTTAAGATTACCAGTGACATTGGCCATGGCTTCATTGTTGATATGTTCCATGTCCCTGCAGACCAGGGTCATCAGGCTACTAGGTGGTAGTTCCCAGCTGACATGGAGGATTTTTGGTCATCCTTGCCAACATTGGTGATTCCATTGTCAGGTGTAGGCCTATTGGATCATATGAGGGATCCCAGCTACTTACTGCATCTACCCAGGGGGTTCCCCCAAGCAGGACACTTCACTTGACTGTACTGCATGATATGTTAGTAATGCCAGCCTGACATCCTACAGGTGGGATGGAGTACTGTTAACATGTACTGACCTTGTCGTGTAGGGTCCTGGTTATGGGATCTGCTAAGGTTGGTAGTGTATTGCAGGCCAGACATGTTTGGCTGGGGGAGGGATACCTATCTGAGTCAGATGTTTGTT